>NW_005187718.1:363190-365164 GCF_000239375.1 Pundamilia nyererei
CTCGCCTGAAAATATCTTAAAAGTTTACTTTGTGACCCAGAAAGGGTAATAAGAGTAATATTAAAACTAAGTGGCTTCCGCCATTGTTGGAGACTAGAATCAGCTGGGCCGCGCTATGAATTCTGGCATAGGGTGGGCCACGAAGGATACACCTGACCATCCTTCAAAGCTGTGGAAAGTATTGTATTGTTTTGAGAGCCTTTTTGTTGGTGGAGTATTGATTTTATGTACAATTCCACGGGTAGACGCAATCTGTACGGTCCGACTTTGCACATGCGCAGTAAGGATCAGGGAGTCCGATCCGTAACTCGTTTTTTTTCTCATTTTTTTCCCTACATTATATTGAAATGTTTCATTATTGCAAACATTTTCTCTCAGGTGGAGAGAGGTCGTGGAGTGTCAGCCTATGGTGTCCAGTGTGTGTGTCCAGGAGAGATGACCTGCGCTGTTTTACTCTGAGGAGGTAAGACTGTCCTAATCTATTTATAATTTAATTATTATTCAAATTGGGCATGATTTATACTAGATTGACTATATTGAAGTAGTGCAGTATTTGCTGGGGTAATGCATTGGCCAACTTTATTATATTGTGCTACTATTCCAGTCAAGACCCTTGCCAGTGTTACATTGAAATCCTTACCCTGAACTTTTCTTTACACAGAAAATGTGTAAAGAAATTTCTTTCAAGAAAAGAGTCCCCATGCTAAATCGAAATTGTGAAACAGAAAGGCAATCTCATAATTTTGACTTGGCATGTTTTGGGTTTTTTTGGGGGGGTTTTTGTTTTTCTTTTAGTGCTGGAAATAGGACTTCTATAGACTGAGATGGTTAGGGAAAGAATACTAAGGCAGGTCACAGAATCTGATTGGTCACAGATTTTGGTGCAACTTAGAACATAATATGTATTTGCATATTGATACTGGGTTTTGTGGAGGGTATTTCTATTCCTGTGAAAAATACGTATTCATGAGAGATTTTTGAAGTAGGTTTTGCTGTTGATAACACAGTCAGGCATATACAGTAACATGGTGCAGACTGTCCAAGACCGCTACCCAGGAATTTTCTGTGCTGAATAAATGACAATATTTTGGTGAATGTCTTGTTTAGATATCTGAAAAATTTCATCGGATCACAAGCAAAGACCTCCTGGGGACCTTCAATGCATCCCTTAACAAATTTGTGCCTGGCCTGCTGAAACTGTACCGGTCTAAGAAGGGAGCTCTTTGTGAGGAGATGGAAGACCTCCTGCATAAACTTGATGAACAGGTGAGTGAAATGCTTCTTTATCTGAAATTTTTAGAAGAGAGTATACTTTTCTCTTAACAGAAACTGAAAAAGATGTTGGCTTCAAACAAAACACATCGGTGGACATGTCAGTAAAAATTAATGTCATCAGTCATTGCTTTGTTCTTATTTGGCAATATTTCTTTTAATTTGTAAATAGAAAGTAAAATTGTTAACATGATGTTGTTGTTGTTTTTTTTTGTAAGTTTTGTGTGTTGCTGGGTCTGACCTGTGCTTTATTTTCATTACTATGAGAGTTCTGATTTTGCATTATGTATAGTACACCATGTTACTACACTAATTGAAATTCTTGTTTTCCACTGAATACTTTTTAGGCATCTGACATTGTGTCCCACCGGCACTGAGAGGCCAGCCCATTTTCCTCAGAGAGGATGCAACAGAGGTTTTCCTGAAATGCTTAGCAAGTACAAAAAAGTAATGCAAGTAAAACTAATTGCTATGAGATGTTTTTAAAGGATGAGTTAATCCAAAATGGAAATGTACACGTCCTCAGTGCAGTCCAGATAATTTTACAGTGGGGATTGCAGTTGTCATAACTCTCACTCCTTTTTTTTCTGCTGAGCAGCAGCTGGGCATTGTTAGTGGGTGTTCCATAGCAGAAAATATTTCTTGTACAAAACTCACAAGGTGGCATTAATTAAAGGAAAATAAGCTTTTTCTTCTTAAAAC
>NW_005187718.1:365184-366661 GCF_000239375.1 Pundamilia nyererei
TCCAAGTACTCCACAGCGTGGCTGGCAAGAAAGGGTATAAAAGAAGAAAAACTAATGAAACTAATAAAACTAAAGTATTCCTCAAAAATACAACTTGCCTAATAATTCTGCACTCCCTGTATGTCCCAGTATTGCAGAGCTCAAGAGTATGTTCAAAAATACTGATATTCTTGATAAAATCAAAGAAGCTAAACATTCACCACCTGGGGTGTACATGTCCTATACAGATGGGACATATGTCAAAGAGAACCAGTTTCTGTCAGCAGCCGGAGAGCTGAGGTTGTCACTGATTTTGTATGTGGATGACATTGAGCTAGCCAATCCTTTAGGCATAGCTAGAAAGATTCACAAACTTACTGCGGTGTATTGGTTACTTGCCAATCTACCAAGTAAGTATGGGTCAAGCCTACATGTTATACAACTAGCTTTGCTGTGCAAAGTTTCTGACCTGCAAATGTTCTTTAGGGTTAGAAAGATTTGCAAACTCTGGAGCAGGAGGGCCTTGTGGGAATAAAGAAAATATTTTACTGCTACATATAGCTTTCATCATTAACATTGCATTAAAACGTTCATTAAAAGCTACTGGCATTAGATTAATACTTTATTACAGGTGTGGCTATAATCATTTTCTACACACATTGCATTGTGCTCATGAAGAGTTGATGCTCAGTCTATTTAAAGTTCTTAAGCTTCGTTTGGCGTGATGTCCCGACAATCCATGGTGTAAGTGACTTGGAGCAACAGAAGGTTAAAAAGGCATACACGCTTACAAACACAAATCATAAAAAAGATAGGCCAGGCCAAAGGCCTGGAATTCTTTTAGCTTCTAACTGCATTTGAGTTTGCCTAGTAACAGGTGACAGAAGAGGAGTCGAGAAGATTGCAAGCCCACAGGGACCATCTGGAGGGTGAAACAAATTGCCATGTATGGAAGAATGTGATAGAACGATGAACTTCTCTGTAGGGATGGGTACCGGTGTCATAAACGGTAGTAACCAGACCGAAAAGCAGCGCACATTTCGGTGCTTTTTTTCCTGAGCTGTGATACACTTCTAGCCAATAATTTTACGTTTCCGAGGATAGTAGGTGGGTCCAGGTACGTGCGTTCTTTTATGCAGAGCTACGGATTAAAAATGCCCAAGGCGAAGCGGTCAAAAGTCTGGCTGTACTTCACAACAAAAGATGCAAACTCAGCAGCCTGCAACAAGTGCTTTAAGCTGATACTGTGATACTGTCAATGAGGTAACACCTCAAATCCGATGAAACACCTGTCGACGCATAGCGTTTTTTTAAAAAGTCCAGAAATGCGCCGTATGATAGCTTGCTGCGAGACCTCACACCGAGCGCATCTACTGTGCGTGGGTTGCCTGTTATCTGACCCGGAGTTAGCAATATCCCCCAAAAAACCCGAAGAGGAGAGTCCTGGCCCCTAGCCCTGCCAGTGTAGCAGAAATGATGACGGATGATGATGCAGCAG
>NW_005187718.1:367566-371874 GCF_000239375.1 Pundamilia nyererei
TCATTATTTGAAATGTAAATTTTAGTCAGATGAATCTGTATTGTTGAGAATATATGGTGAAAATTTGTCTTGTAGTATTTTAAAAGATTTGTTATAGTGTTTTCCACTTCGCATGAAGCATAGAACTGGTGTTTTACCTGTTAGTTTCCTCTTCATTGATGGTAACATTTCTAATAACTTTTAACTTCCATAGTTCATTATAGTAAGCCCATGTAAAATGTCAATGTCTGGGTACATAGGCAATCGTTTGTGGAATTACCCTATTTAAGATGCAATAGTTATGTTCAGCTTTTACAAGACGGTCAGGGTGTGTGCGTGAATTATTAAGTTGCTGGACACTTTTCTTTTTTGGTTCTGGACTCTGGAATTTTAACGTCTCTGCTGGGGTGCTCAAAGCACCAAAAAGAAACTGGCAACACATTTTTGTTTGTTTGTTATTTCTTTTTCTTTCTTTCTTTCTTTCTTTTTTTTTTTTTTAACAGAAATTCACCCTACTACCCATGACATTCTGAAATGTACTGAAAGCACTGTTGAACAAAATAAATAAGCTTTTAGATAACATTTAATTGTGCTTTGTTTTATTCTATATCTATTCATTGAGTGTTCTTTCAAGTATAATCACATCGCATACATTTTCCTTTGTTTATATAGATACATATAGGTGAACAAGAAGAACCAAGTTGGCAGAACTTGTAAATCTTAGTTAAGTCAACAACAGTTGCGAAACTCAAAAATCTCTTGCATCATGTTGCCTTGAAATTTTACATTTTCTCAACTTTTTCTTTTTTACAGTGCAGAAAGAGGAAGCTGTAAGTTGTTTATCACAGAAGAGTTCATGTCAAAAGCCACGTAGACATTTGCTTAGTTGAAAATAAAAGAATACATTTCATGAAGCTGATCACATTATATAAACACAATTTCCCTTTGACACAGACAGAAGCTGAAACAATCATACCCTGTAACCAAACCTGTTAAATTCTGGACCCCAGAGACTGAGACCATCCTGCAGGACTGTTTTGCTCAAACAGATTGGGATGTGGTTCAAACTGCAGCCACTATGGAGGACTGTTCTGTCAACATAAAGGACTACGCTGAGTATGTGACTGGGTACATCAGCGCCTGTGATGACAATATTGTGCCCACCACACAAATCAGAAAGTTCCCCAACTAGAAGCCCTGGATCACCAGTCAGGTACAACACATGCTGCGGTCTCTTGCATTCAGATCAGGCAATGAGACGGAGTACAAAGCTGCAAACTATGGACGGAGGAAAACCATTACAGCAGTTAAGAGGCAGTACAGAGAGAAGCTGGATGGCTTCTATTCTTCTGCTGACCCCAGGCAGATGTGGCAAGGCCTGCAGCACATCACAGAATATAGGGCCACCACCAACACCATCAGCTCTGCAGGCGGTGTGCCGGATGATCTCAACGTGTTTAACACCTGCTTTGAGACCCCCCAGACCTCCCAGATCTCTGAGACCTTACAGCCCTCCAAGACCTTCCAGAACCCCCAGATCATCTGACCCTCTCCACCGCCAGCGGTCTCAATAGACCAAGTACACAAGGTCCTGAGGAAGATCAACTCCTGCAAGGCAGCAGGACCAGACAACATCCCTGGACATCCATCTTTAACCTTTCCCTCAGCCAGAGCATCGTTCCCATATGCTTCAAGACCACAACTATCATCCCCCTCCCCAAGAAAAGCCCAGCCACCTGCCTATATGACTACAGACCAGTTGCACTCACTCCAATCATTGCAAAGTGTTTTGAGAGAGTGGTGCTGGCCTACATAAGAGCAATATTCCCAACAGGTCCATGTCAAACGCCATAGCTGCTGCCCTTCACTATTCCCTCTCCCACCTCGAAAATAATGACTCCTACATTTGTTGACTACAGCTCCACCTTCAACACAGTTTGTGAATGAGTTTGTGAGGGATGACTGTCTACACTCGGCCTGCACACCACCCTCTGTGACTGGCTACAGAACTTTTTGACCTGCAGGCCTCAGTCTGTCAGGATTATCACAAACACTGAAGTTCTACAGGGTTGCGTCCTCAGCCCCATCCTTTACACCCTGTTCATACATGACTGTATCAACTCCAACAAAGAGAACATCATACTGAAGTTCGCAGACGACACCGCAGTGATCGGTCTTATCACTGGTGGGGACAAGGCGGCTTATAGGAGAGAGGTGGCCGGTCTGGTGTAATGGTGTGAGGACAACAACCTTACCCTCAACACTGATAAAACAAAGGATATGATAGTGGACATGAGAAAGAAAATGAGCCTCACCAGCCGCTGTTTAGTGGGTGAGGGCGAGCAGCTTTAGGTGTCTGGGCGTTCACATAAGTGAGGACCTCACCTGGACTCTGAACACCACACAGCTGGTCAAGAGGGCTCAGCAGCGGCTGTATTTCCTGAGGAAGCTGAGGAAATTTGTTATGCCAAGATCCTCAGCAGCTTCTACAGAGAGCACATTGACCAGCTGCATCACTGCATGGTACGGCAGCACTACTGCTATGGACCACAAACACCTGTAGAAAGTGATAACAACTACCATCACAGAGTCCAGAGGAGAGCTGCCTCCATTCTCGAAGACCCCACACACCCTCAACACGGACTATTCAAACTTCTGCCCTCGGGACGAAGGTTCAGAAGTGTGAAATCCAGAACACCCAGACTCAACAACTCCTTCTTCCCCACTGCTATCAGACTCCTTAACAGCTGACCTACCTCAACTGCAATTTGCACATCAGGACAATTTGCACACTAAGTTCATTTTGCACATTAAGCTCATTTGTACATTGACATCTGCATACCTCACTTGTCTTCACTTACTTATTTTTGTACTTATTTATTTATCGTTCACTATTTTTATCCTTTTATATTTATTTATCTTAATGTCTTGTCTTATTTTTATCCTTATTTTTCTTGTTTCTTCAACCCTATCTAACTTGGCATTTGTGTATGGACAGCAAAGGAAGAATTTCCTTGCACAGAGAAATGCTATTTCTTCTGTACACATGACAATAAACACTTTGAATTTTGAATCTCAAGTCAGAAATTATGGAAAAATTAGCTGAGTACATGTACAGCTGCACATGTACAAGCCTTCAGATTGGTGAAGTGGCAGAGGCTTTAGTCTAAAAGCACCTATGTCTGACAAAGTCAGGCAGTGGTAATGGCTGGATTGGATGGATGTATAGTCTTAAGTACAAGATGAGAAATTACAGGTCAAAGTTATGAAGTTTTTGAGTTTCAGAGGCTACTCGCAACTCACTGAAGAACAAGCAGCCTGGTGACAGGACACCAGCAACAAATATAAAGGAAACACAGAAGGGAGAAATGCCATTTCTTCCACACTATGTTATGTAGAAGACTGTAAAGAACAACAAGATCTTGACTGACAACAACTTATTGATCATTGTAAGAAGAAAAACAGCCCAACCAATAACAATTTAATGTACAGAACCTTGGCACATAGAAGATATGATGTCATGAGCCAAGAGCTTGGCATCAGAAACATCAAGGACAGATTCTTCTATGGCATGTGTCAGATTTTCCTTTTTTTTTTTTTTGTATTGTGGAATTTACTTTTTGTTGCTCCAGAAATACACGTCCTACCAAGTGTTTAATTTAGCTACTGTTAATTCAACTGCTATAGTTATGTTTAAGCTTGCACAGAAAATCAAAATGATTGTGCAGTGTTACATATTTTGCCAACAGCTTAGACTTTGTGTTGTACAGAGGGAAATTCCTATTGAGAATACAAGTGAGGTGATCATACGATGTCTCATTGACCATCTAGGAGAAGATGCAAATGCTTTAATCAAACACTTTAAGGTTGGTGCAGTAAATCACTTTCAGGCATTTTAAAAGCTCAATATTTTGGCTAATGGGATCACAAGTTTCTGTGAAACAAATTAATATGTCACGGCTGGTGGAGGGAGCCGTGTGGTGTGGAGGAAAAGGAGGACCCAAGATGCAGCGAACTGATGACAGAGTGATGTTTATTTACAAGGTGGTGGTGGTGGCAAAAACAGGCAACTCAACATGAGCAATTACAAACCTAAACTGGGAGAAACTAAAGACAAACCTGAGACCATACAAAAGGGGTGCGGGGCAGAGAGACGCAGAGACAGGAACGAAACACCATAGAATGCAGAGCTACACGGAGGAACGCAGTGATACATGGATGAACGCAGATGAGCCGACAACGAACACAGACCGACACCCACTAAATGTACACACACAAGGTAATCAGGTAATCACACACAGGAGGGAAGAACAGCTGAACCTAATACAC
>NW_005187718.1:371894-375407 GCF_000239375.1 Pundamilia nyererei
ACCGATTTGGCACCAGTATCGGATAAAACCTAAACGATACCCATCCCTACTTCTCTGTCTGTTTTTAGCTTTTTAATTGACCATTTACTGTAACTGATGGATGTCATATTCTTGTTAACGCATGAAGGGGTGGAACCCCGATGTATTAAAAGTGTATTTTTGGGCGAAGATCTATGCTGATGTGTTGCAGTGTACATCTTCCCACGCGTGTGTTCAATAAACTCATTGTTTGACTTCGCTCTTCTGGGCCAGTGTTGGTTTGTTCTTATCCTCAATATTTAGAATTCGGGACAGCCTCTTCATAGAAACCCTCGGTGAATGCAACAAGGCTTCTGTGCTCTTTGTGGCAGCTGATAATTTAGCTGCTCATGGCCTTGCAGGCTTTGTCCAGTCTTTCAGAGCACATCATTTTTGCAGATTCTGCAGTTGCACTGCAGATCAGATGCAGACCACTGAAGTTTCTGAAGGTGAATTCACCATGAGATCTTCTTGTGGAAAAAACTGTACAAGAAGATAATTTAAACCATGTCGGTGTAAGAGATGATTGTCCCCTCAGAAAAGCACTGCAGCACTTTCATCCCATCACTATTTTCCCACCAGATACTGCACGATCTTTTTGAAGGGATTGTGCCTGTGGAGTTGGTGCTGTGCATCGGAGAACTGATTCGGCGAAAATATTTTTCTTTGGAATATCTAAATACAAAAACCCACACATTTCCATACCACCACTCAGACAGACTTGATAAACCCCAACTGATTCCCAAGAATTTTGCATCCAAGCTAAGCATTGGGGGAAACGGGAATGAAAACTCCACCTTGTTGAGATTACTTCCCACCATAAGTGGTATTAAAGTCCCTGAGCAAGATGAAGTATGGGCAACAATGATGGATCTCAAAGAAGTTGTACAGCTTGTATTGTCTCCATCTTTCACAGAAGAATCTATTCAGTACCTGCAAACCAAAATAAAGGAGCACAGCCAAGGCCTCAAAACAGTGTTTCCTGATTTTAAGCTCAAACCCAAGCAACACTACATTGAGCATTGTCCTGAGCTAACAAAGCACTTCAGTCCGTTGATTAACCTGTGGATCATGAGATTTGAGGGAAAACATCGTTTTTTCAAAGAAGTGATTCAGGATACAAAGAATTTCAAGAATGTTTTGAAAACACTTGCAACCAGGAATCAGCATATGATGGCATATCACCTCAATGGACCCTTGTTTTTCCAACCGCAAGCACAACCTTCAAGTGTCACCTGTGTCCAAGTTGCAACTTTGCCTCAAGTAGCACAAGTAGCACTCTAGAAATGCCTGCTAAAGACTTCTTTTAAAGTAGTAAGAGATTAGAAATGTATGAGCAGGGCTTAGCTTTAGTGCGCGCTTCTGCTGGGACTAATAATGTGTTATTCTAAATGTGAGCTTATTAGCACAACTCGTGATTTTATCAAGACTAAGACAGACAGCCAAAACATATACACCTCCCTAAATGGAACAGAGTATGCAAACGGAATGTTTGTCTCTGCAGGCCAGACTGGAGGACTTCCAACATTCAGCAGGATTGAATATCTTCTGCTTGTAAACAATTCCATTTCCTTGTTTTGCAGGGATTACGAATGCTGGTACATTGAGCATTTGAGGTGACATTAACAGACAGTTTTTCGGTGTATCAGCTGCCGGAGCTAAACGATACAGTAAGTCTGACAGCATATACTGTTGATGGACATCTGTTGTTGACACAAAAAAGATTCATTTTAATCAGACATTTGCAGGATTAATATTGCTTTTGGAATAAGCCACATGCAGCCAAATAGATCAGGGTGAAAAAAAAGAGCAACTACTACTCTTCTCTTTTCCTTTCTAGGAAATGTCTGCTCCAGCCCTACTTCAGGTTCATGTCTCAAAAGAAACTGTGAGAAAACTGACTTTATTCTCACGTCCAGAATCTGTGGATCAGCTAAAAGACATTTATTTAAGTTAAAACTTGACTAAGACTTTAACTTATCATACGAAGACCAAGACTTTGACAGGCAGCTTTGTTCACAGAAAGCTGTTGTAAAAGTTGTTAGACCAGAGAGTGATGATAGTTCAGTAGCATCAGATGACACAATAATACTACCCCATGCCATGACTCCCGACAGGGTTGAAAGATGGCCTCAGGATTTCCCAATTCCTACATTTTCCTATGAGGTAGAACTCATACTTGGTGAGGGTGATGTTGCTTATGAGAGAACAGGAAAGCCTCTCAAGTTGTGTAGGGGACAAAAGCATGACATTCTTGAAACTCTTGCAGCTAAAATACATACTTTAAAAGCATATCCCAGTGATCGAGACATATCAGTGGTAGCTGAAGCACTTGTCACTAAGCATCCTTGTCTGAACGATTCCTTGCACAGAGAAATGCTATTTCTTCTGTACACATGACAATAAACACTTTGAATTTTGAATCTCAAGTCAGAAATTATGGAAAAATTAGCTGAGTACATGTACAGCTGCACATGTACAAGCCTTCAGATTGGTGAAGTGGCAGAGGCTTTAGTCTAAAAGCACCTATGTCTGACAAAGTCAGGCAGTGGTAATGGCTGGATTGGATGGATGTATAGTCTTAAGTACAAGATGAGAAATTACAGGTCAAAGTTATGAAGTTTTTGAGTTTCAGAGGCTACTCGCAACTCACTGAAGAACAAGCAGCCTGGTGACAGGACACCAGCAACAAATATAAAGGAAACACAGAAGGGAGAAATGCCATTTCTTCCACACTATGTTATGTAGAAGACTGTAAAGAACAACAAGATCTTGACTGACAACAACTTATTGATCATTGTAAGAAGAAAAACAGCCCAACCAATAACAATTTAATGTACAGAACCTTGGCACATAGAAGATATGATGTCATGAGCCAAGAGCTTGGCATCAGAAACATCAAGGACAGATTCTTCTATGGCATGTGTCAGATTTTCCTTTTTTTTTTTTTTGTATTGTGGAATTTACTTTTTGTTGCTCCAGAAATACACGTCCTACCAAGTGTTTAATTTAGCTACTGTTAATTCAACTGCTATAGTTATGTTTAAGCTTGCACAGAAAATCAAAATGATTGTGCAGTGTTACATATTTTGCCAACAGCTTAGACTTTGTGTTGTACAGAGGGAAATTCCTATTGAGAATACAAGTGAGGTGATCATACGATGTCTCATTGACCATCTAGGAGAAGATGCAAATGCTTTAATCAAACACTTTAAGGTTGGTGCAGTAAATCACTTTCAGGCATTTTAAAAGCTCAATATTTTGGCTAATGGGATCACAAGTTTCTGTGAAACAAATTAATATGTCACGGCTGGTGGAGGGAGCCGTGTGGTGTGGAGGAAAAGGAGGACCCAAGATGCAGCGAACTGATGACAGAGTGATGTTTATTTACAAGGTGGTGGTGGTGGCAAAAACAGGCAACTCAACATGAGCAATTACAAACCTAAACTGGGAGAAACTAAAGACAAACCTGAGACCATACAAAAGGGGTGCGGG
>NW_005187718.1:375427-378112 GCF_000239375.1 Pundamilia nyererei
CTTGCAGCTAAAATACATACTTTAAAAGCATATCCCAGTGATCGAGACATATCAGTGGTAGCTGAAGCACTTGTCACTAAGCATCCTTGTCTGAAGGAGCCTGGATCACAGACAGGCTGGTATGGGTGGAAAAATAGCCTAGTTTAAGATGGGGAAATATCGTGCTAAATTGAGTCGGGCTGGATTTCAAGAGGTAGCTTTGAATTCTGGAAAGAGAAGTAGAAATGACCTAGACAAGTAGTCACCACACACTGACATTAAAAGACCTTAAAAGGCAGAAGTAAATTTTCTGCCGAATTTCCCAAGGGGTGAAGATGCTGTTAGCCTTGAGCAGCTAAGACTACAGATTGTGGATGAAGTCAAGAAAAGTGAAAAGAATAACGTCCTGATTAAAAAGCTGATGCATACCACATTTGCCTTGCGACACAAAGAGATCATCAGTGATGACCTATCAGTAGGTGACATCCTGGATCGCTGGCCTGCTCTGAAATTGGAATCTCAGGTAAGAAGGTTTCCTTAGATAATGCATATAACAAGATGTATATTATATTGATTTCGGTTATGTGTTCTGTCTGAATTAATACAAATTAGGCCATGGTATAGGCCTAATTTGTGGGGATAGGTTAATTGGATAATCCAAATTGCCACTAGGTGTGAATGTGCGAGTGAATGTGAGTGCGAATGGTTGTCTGTCCCTGTGTGTTGGCCCTGCGACAGACTGGCGACCTGTCCAGGGTGTACCCCGCCTCTCACCCTATGACAGCTGGGATAGGCTCCAGCGCCCCCCGCGACCCTGAAAAGGATAAGCGGAAGCGAATGGATAGGCCATGGTAGTGTAAGGATTTTGATGTATTTTGCAAAGATTTGTAGACTAATCGTAACTTGTAAATTTATTTTTTGTGTTCAGATCTGTGCAGAATTCCACAGAATTACAAACCTCTACCTAAAGAACCACTTTTATGCTGTGTTGGACCAACATGCCCCCCGGCTCCAGAGCTTATTCAGAAAGAAAGCTGCTTGCACAGGGAAAGTGTCTGATGTTCTGTCTCAGCTCTTCCGAACCTATGATCTCCAGGTAGGTGGGGTTTTGTCTTGTTTTTTCAGATTTATTTAATTTGATCCATTTTTAACTGCTTGTAACACAGGACCCATGCACACACGACTGGTTAATGCTTAGACTGTCTTTTATTGAGAAATAATCTGCTGTTTTTGGCACCCGCCCAGGATGCAGCCACTCCGACTCTCTCCCAGCATCATCTGCTCCTTCTTACTGCGGACACACATAAGACACATCTCCCTCATTAAAACAGTCCTGTACACCTATTCCCTCCCCGCCTCCGTGCCGCCCAGAGAGCTCACTGTGTCACCCCTCCTCTGCAGCAGGCCGGCAAACCACGCCCCCGCCACAGCTTCCCCACCGCCCGACTGAGGCCGGGGCCACTCAAGCCCGAGCCTACTCTCCCTCCCCAGCCTGTGCAGCTTTGCTCTCAGGTCCAGAACGTATTGAATTTCATTCTTGGCGGGGCTCAACCCTTCCTCCCAGTTTTCTTTAATCAGGTCGAGCACCCCCCGTGGCCGTCTACCATATAGTAATTCAAAGGGAGAAAATCCCGTGGAGGCCTGGGGTACCTCCCACACTGCAAACAACAGAGGGTCTAGCCAGCGATCCCAATTTTGTTCATAAATAAACTTACGAATCATGGACTTTAAAGTCTTATTCAGCCTCTCTACGAGCCCTTCAGTCTGAGGGATGCTGGGCTGAATACATTTAATTCCCAATAATTCATACAGTTCCCACAACGTGCACAATATGAACGACTTGCCCTGGTCAGTCAGTATTTCTTTCAGAACAGATGACCTGAAACAGTGCCTGCGCCACGCTCTTCGCTGAAATGGTGCGCAGCGGCACTGCTTCCGGGTGTCACATTGCGTAATCCACCAGGACCAACACAAAGTGATAGCCGCGTGCACTTCGGTGAAATGGCCCGATGAGATCCATGCCAATGCGCTCAAACGGGATCTCCATCAGTGGAAAAGGGCGCAATGGTGCCTTCGGCACAGCCGACTGGTTAAACAGCTAGCATTCTGGGCACGCACACCAGCGGCACACGTCGGCCCAAATGCCTGGCCAATAGAATCGGGCCATTATGCACTCCAGAGTCTTCTCACAACCCAAATGCCCTGCCATGGGGTTTGAATTAGTTTCCTGGAAAATCGTTTCCCGGCAGCTTTGCGGTACCAACAACTGTGTCCGGATCTCATTAGTGTCGCGGCTCACTCGATAAAGCCGATCATTCCACAATTGGAAATGGGGGTAAGTCTGCGCGGCATCAGGGCGCACAAAGCGACCATCAATATCCATCACTTGGTCATAGGCTGAGCGTAGGGTGTTGTCCCGAGACTGCTTCAGTGGAAAATCTTCCGTGGGGTGCACAACGGGAGGCAGTGGGGCTTCCATTGAAGTCCCCGCCACCTCCTTCCCCCCAGAGTCAGAATTGGTCGACCCCGCGTCACCGCTGAGCGCCGCGCAAACGTTACAAAAATCTACAGACCGCGATCGCATCTCCGCGTACTGCCCCAGTAAGCTGTGGAACCCCGGCAAGGTCTTAAATAATCAGGCCCCATCTTATCTTAATGACCTTGTAGTACCATATCACCCTATTAGAGCACTTCGCTCTCGCTCTA
>NW_005187718.1:378132-384759 GCF_000239375.1 Pundamilia nyererei
ATCCAGAACACGAGCCTTCAAAATAAAACAGGAAACAGACTGATGTACAACACAACACGGGGACATGAACAGAGCACCAAGGACAGACACAGGTAGGGCTGACAATACACCAAACTTCAGGTTAACCCCTAAACTAATACAGATCAGAAAAAACGCAAAACGCTGGGTCAACGACCCAGGACCATGACATAATATTAGATTAGATTAGAGTTCCACCGAGCCCCCAAACAATATCCCAGAGTTCAGACACCTTGAGCCATAGACAAGAAGACAAAGAGTTATTGCTCTACCAATCTCCATGTTGCTTTAGACACGCACTTCATTGTTGGTTATGTATTTAAATACATCACACAGATATAAAATGGTCAACAAGGAGGCTCATTCACCTCTGTCAAAACCATGAGCAGTTTTTCCACTGTTTTCTTAATTTTGTTTTATAATTTGAGCTTTTCTATTATTTCTATTATTTCTATTATTATTATAGGCTTCAAAGTAACAGGGATAAGATTATCATGGATTTTGATAATTGTCTCTCAAATCTAACAAAATATTAAGTGCGTTAAGTTACCCGGTAGAAAAAAAATTAATCGTCGCCTCTTTCTTTGTTTTTCTTTGCATTTCGAACATGTGGCTCAGAACACTTCTGACACACATTTTTAGGCATGGTCATAGTGGTACATGCCGAGCAGGGGCCTATCCTTCCATGACGGTGCCTCCTCTTTCTTGGGTTTCTGCTGCCTGAGGTATTCACTGAGCACCTGGTAGGCTGGAGCCATCTTCCTAATGTTTTCATGGATGTTTGGTGAGTGTCAGTACCGCAGTACAGGATGAGACTCACCAGTCCCCAGCCTCCTTCCTTCTGCTTAGCATTCAGTCTCAGGGTGCTGGACTTGTGGTGAAACCCTCCATGTATGGTCAGGAGCAGCCTTGTCTTGATGTCAGTGGCTTCCATCCCCTCCTTTGGTCAGCTTATTATCCCAGCAGGGTACCTGAACACCGGAAGGGTGTAGGTGTTGATAGGATCTTATTCTTGCCATTTAGCCGACCCCTCACGATTTGCCTTACTCTCTTGTACAATATAAAATGTCTGTTGTGTGTGTAAGAAGTTTACTTTTATTCAGTTTATATAGCACCAAATCACAACAATGACAGTCATGAATATAAAGGAAAGCAAAATCAAAATTAGACATTAAAATTAAAATGCATTAAAAATGAAAAAACAAACAAACAAACAAATGAACAGGAAAAATTTTATTGGGAAAAGGTAAATCAATAAACAAAATACAAAAAAACCCATATTAAATGCATATTCTATCTTAAAGGTCACAGTATAAATATAAATCTAGGAAAGGTCAGAAGAGTCGAGTTCTAACAAGTGACTCAGGCAATCATTCATGTTAGCTACAAAACCATAAACTAGAAAGAAGCAGCTGAGGCTGCCACTAAGTATTCATATGTTCATGCAGCTATGGGCTCAGCATACACATTTGTTAGTCCATCAGCCTGTCTTTTTTAATTAGCTTGCTATTTACCACAGCCCTGTGATTGCTTTTGTAATGATGTCACCGGTGTATAATGAGTAAGGAGGCGTCATGCTGTGAACATGACAGGCGCTTGGCTTCTCTCTCCATGGACATATTTGACAGGCAGAGGATGGAGGGATAGAGGGAGAGCAAGAAAGCAAAGTGAAAAAACAGCAGCAGGAAAAAAATGTAAATAGAATAGAGGGGCATTATTAAAATTGCCACGGGGCCTGCAGTCACCAGCATTAAGCTGTCACAAGTTGAAATGTTTTGGGAATGACATCTCTGTTCATCTTCTCTCACGGCTCTGTTGTCTGCTTCCAGAACCGCTTTTTGTCTGTTAGGAGCGCTCAGCTAACCTTGTTGAGGAGCTAATAAACAACACTGCTGTGTAGAAACATAACCTTCTTCACATTCCAGGAATTATGTATGACAGTGCTTGTTGATCTGCTTCCAAGTAATAATACAAAGGTCCCTATCCAGTCACACATGATCACGCAAGAAAAATGCAAAAGGGAGCAGGTACTAAAAACACAAGGAAATGTAACCTCCATTGTAACACTTTGTTGTGATCAAAGTGTGTATTAAAACCTGGTATTTTGTATTTTACCTGTACATTACTGTTACTGGCTGGAGTTATTTCCCAAATATGGGATAAATAAAGTCTTATCTTAGTAACTGTGTATGGCATGCAGACAGGCCTGTGTCGACACTTTACATACAATAGACCACACCATTTTCCTACATTAGGGCAAGACACTCTACAGATGACTAACAGGTGGTTTCACGCTAAAGCGCCTGTTAAAAACAGAACAGGACAAAAAAACAGTGAACGGTTCACATGGGTGGAATTTTCTAAAAATTATTAAATATTTTTTCTGTTGTTTAAGGGATTGTTCATCGTTTGGTGGCCAGTTGCAAATTAAAAAGTTATATTAGCATTATTATATTTTCATATATGTTATTTTGCACATGATATTAGGTGTCAGTGTTTTTTCCACTTCTGACAACTTTCCCCTCCAACTCCAGTTCAGGTACCCACTGATACTGGAGATATTTCAGATATTACACTGACATGACAAATTTGAGTACAATAATAAATCAGGTAAATCTGCAGAAAACCTACTTAAGGAAAACAAATAAATAATAGCAGTCATTAAAGACTCAGTCTGGAAGCCTTTCTACTGTATATTCTATAGGAAGTTTTAGATGAACTTGCATAACCTAAATATTGCAGATATTCACAAGTTCCTCAATTCTACAGACCTTCTTCATTTAATGTAACATCAAGTTAGGATGTTAGATGCATCAATATCAACAGAAGATCTATTCTGTGCCCTTAATCAAATGCCCTGTAACAAAGCAAATGGACCAGCACACCTTTCCTTTATCAAGCTTCCTTTACCTTCTCCTCCTCTCCTTTGAGTGGCGCTGTCACTTGGTATTCACTCTCTGTGGTAGAGTATCACTTCCTGTTCCAACACACAGTGGTTTTAGTGTAGCTTATCTGTTTAGATTCACCAATACCCGCTGTTCCCATTTTCACGCAAACACCCCTCATCGTCAGACGACTTGCGGATGTTCTAAGAGCTCGAATCCTACTCACCCATTTGGCTCATCACCATAGATTACCTGTCGCTCTGCCAATTGGACCAAGACCTCACTCTTTCTCCATATGATATTCCCCAGGCAGTCCAGGAACTGCAACCTAAACATCCTAGTGGGGCCGCTGCAGAGAGTCGGACTACCACCGGCCCATCTGGGGAGCCTCCTAGCAGCCATCCTCGCCACTCGGCCGTCTGGTCCGCCATATCTCTCCGCTCGATTCAGCATTACAGCAGCTCCAGTCACTCCCCATCCCCTCGAAACTACAACCTCTGAACCGCTACCGGAGGAAGATCTGTCTCCAGCAATGGTTCACAGCTAAACTCCACTCCAGACTGCTCCAAGATGCGTGTCCAGCCCCGCGGAGCATCCCGGAAATCAGAGCCATCTCAGCGTCCAACTCCGAGGACACACCGCCATTCCCACGCCCCAGTGAGGTCTCCGGAAGACTATTTACTATTGAAGATCTCAGACTGGACTGTCGCTTGTCTTCAACAAGTCTTGAAAGAGAGAGACATTCGCTTTCTCCAATCTGGCAACAGGGCTATATTATTCCATTTCTTCTTAACATCTCAGTGCTCCCGCTCTCGTTCACTGAACAGAGCCTCCATTAACGATGCTTCCTCACTCCTTACAGCCTCACCCTGCCAGCAACGGCTGCATCTCGCCACCACTCCACACGCTCCCTCCTCAGCTGCTTCTCCTACTGGGCGTGGCACTCGGCCAGGGTTACCAGTTTTTGCGGTCTCTGATCCTTCCTTCGCGACACGCCTCAGCACACCGTCTTGGCCAGGTCCTCAGCCACTCATTCCTCAGCCAAAGTGTGCAGCTAACCTCGGCACTGGTTGTCAGCTACTTATTCCTCCTCTGCTAAACTCTGTAGCTAACCTCGGCACTGGGATGCCAGTTCCTTTCACCTCTGCTCCTTTCTACAATACTTCAGCTAGCATTCCTACAACCACGCATCTGACCATACATCCCCCAGCAGTTTTTCCTCCTCTCATCGGTGAAGCTTCGAGCAGCATCTGGCAAAGCCTTTTAGCCCAGGCCCCATTTTTACAGGCTAATACTGCCCAGTATTCGTTGGCCTCAGCGATTCCTCCTCCCAACCCGCCGGCCCCAAAACCTTCTCCTGTATCCACTAACCTTGGCCAACAAATCATTGCTGGTAAATATATATCGATTTAGCTGAGCTCATTCTTCCTCCTCTCACGCAGCCTGCTCTTCCCAGGATGATCAATTGCCACAACGGTTCATCATCATACGTGGTACTGCCCCTTCTCGGGCAAAAGAGCTCACTCCGCTCGAGTTTGCTTTTGCTTTTTCGTTAAGCAGAGATGTTCTCTGCATAACGCTAGGACAGTCAAGCAGTTATTGACATGGGGAGGTATCCAAATGACTAAGAGGTAAATAAAGCTCACAGTCATCGGCATACAAATGAAATGACACTCCCTGTTTATGAAAAATCGCACCAAGAGGGAGTAAATACAGCGAGAAAAATAATGGCCCGAGGATAGATCCCTGGGGCACACCCCAAAGCAGAGGGGCCACAGAGGAAGCGGCCAGCCCCAGCTTAACACAAAAACTCCTTTTGGAAAGATATGATTTTATCCATGACAATGACGAATCAGAAATTCCCACACAGTGGTGTAAGCGGGAGATCAGCAGGTTGTGGTCCACTGTGTCAAATGCAGCTGTCATGTCCAATAACACAAGCACAACATATTTACCACGATCAGTAGCAACAAGAATGTCATCCATAACTTTAACAGGAGCTGTCTCCATACTATGAAAGGGCTTAAAACCAGATTCAAAAATTTCAGTTGCGAGTCATTCAAGCAATCCAACAGCTTGGTATGTACAATCCTCTCCAAGATCTTGCTTAAAAAGGGAAGCTTGGAGATAGGTCAAAAATTTGACATAACAGAACTATCAAGGGCAGGTTTCTTAAGTAAGGGATGTATGACTGCATGTTTAAACCCACTAGGAACTTGACCGGTTAACAGACTAGTATTGATAATTTTCAGGATATAAGGTCCAATGGTAGGAAATACCTTTTGGAGGAAGCGGGGAGTAACAACATCGTTAGGGGAACCACAGGGCTTAGCATGTATCACCAACTCCTCTAAATCAAGCAGAGAAATTGGTGCAAAGGCAGAGAACAGGCTTGAGCAAGGAGCATGCATGGCCAGATCAACAATAGATGGGATTGGAGGCCTCAGACTAGCAATCTTGTCCACAAAAAAGGTAATACTTATTGCACATAGCCTCAGAGGACGGCAAAAGGTCATAACCCTCCAAGTTAAGTACAGAATTTATAGTATTGTATAAAACACAAGGGTTATGTTAGTTGGCCGAAATAAGTTGAGAAAAGTAGGAGTGGGAACTCAGGGGCATAAGACATTAATTTGTTAAACAGTATAGAAAACCATTCGGCAGTATCAGAGCAAACGGCATGATAACATCGAACAGGCACAGCGTGATTTGCAAAAGCGTTAGCCTATCAAATAAGGCATATGATCAGAGAATACTGCATCTTCAACACGTACATTGTGAACAGATAAACCATAAGATAAAACTAAGTCCAGTGTGTGACCACGCTCTTGAGTGGCACCACTAACAGACTGGACAAAATTAAAAGAATTCACTAAGGCCAGGAAGTCCTTGGCCAGGGGTCTCCATGGACACCAAACGTGTATGTTAAAATCACCAAGCAGGAGAATCTGGTCATATCGTGATGCATAATCAGCAAGGAATTCCGAGAACTCGGATAAGAGCTCCTTGTTATATTATGGGAGCCGATAAACAATCGCACATAACAACAAAGGCAAGTGGCCCAGTTCACACAAACAGAGTTCAAAACTGGTGTAGCAAGATGAAGGGAAAAGCTGCTTCAAATGAGCCCTCCTCCGCGACCAGAAGCTCTCGGAACATTAAAAAAGGTACAGTCAGCTGGTACTAGTTCAATGAAAGCGCTTACCTCACCGGGAGAAATCCAGGTTTCAGTCAGGAAGAGCAAATCCAGAACACGAGAAAGAAAAAGAGGTCTTTTTTGCCACAGACTACTCATCGCAGCCTTACTGTGGGGCCACGAATGGTCAAGAAGATCCATCCTCATTCGCTCCGACAACCTCGCCGTTGTTGACATAATCAACAAAGGCCGAAGCAATTCTCCTTCCATTATGCCCTTCATGCAGCAGCTCATGTGGCTATCAGTCACCCACCAGTTCTTAATCAGAGCAGAACACATTCAAGCCTTCATTCAAGATCTAAACCCTAGCATCGCAGAACTCATCAGCATCTCCCAAGAAGTGATTATAAATAGTTTTGCAGCAAGCACATTGTCCTCCTATTGGACCGCTTGGAACATGTTCCGTTTGTTCCATAATAACTTCAATCTTCCCATCCCATCATTCGACATTGCAACCATTTCCAGCTTCATATCTTACGCTTCCTGGCACACACACACGAAGCCATGTTCCTGCTCGCTTTCTTCGGC
>NW_005187718.1:384779-387497 GCF_000239375.1 Pundamilia nyererei
AAAACTTTCCTTTTTGCTAAAGCATATAGTTAGGGCTGGACCAGGTGACCCTGAATCCTCCCTTAGTTATGCTGCAATAGACGTAGGCTGCCGGGGGATTCCCATGATGCATTGAGTTTTTCCTTTCCAGTCACCTTTGTCACTCACTATGTGTTCATAGACCTCTCTGCATTGAATCATATCTGTTAATAATCTCTGTGTCTCTTCCACAGCATATCTTCTATCCTGTCTTCCTTCTCTCACCCTCTCTTAACCGGTCGCAGCAGATGGCCCCACCCTTCACTGAGCCTGGTTCTGCCAGAGTTTTCTTCCTGTTAAAAGGGAGTTTTTCCTTCCCCCTGTCGCCAAAGTGCTGCTCATAGGAGGTAATTTGATTGTTGGGTTTTTCTCTGTATGTATTATTGTAGGGTCTACCTTACAATATAAAGCGCCTTGAGGTGACTGTTGCTGTGATTTGTAGCTGTATAAATAAAATTGAATTGAATTGAATTGAATTGAATTTGGACCAAGACCAGGGAGGCTCTGCTCAAGACAGCCACTCAAAACAAGAGGTATGCCAATCAACATCGCTTGCCTGTGCCCAATTACTGACCTGGAGAAAAGGTATGGCTAGCAGCAAAGGGCATTTGCTGACACAGAAATTTGCCGTTTCTGACCTTATTTAATGGACTCTTCTCAGTCCTACAGCAGTCAGACTCAACCACTGGAACTTTCAGCTATTGTTCGCCCTGGCAGTCACCGCGACCGCCACCACTCCCAGGAAGGCCAAGAGTCCAAGTGAGCCAGCCAACCCTGGGAGAGCGCTTCGGAGACAACAATGCAAATGAGGCAAGAGGGGAGGGCTCCATGCTAGGCTAAAAGCTTTGGCTAGCCGACCGCCACTATCCAGCCTCTTACTGGCCCACGTGCGGTCCCCGGAAAACAAACTTGACGAAATACGAGCCAGGATCACAACACAGCGGGAGAATAGAGAATACTGCGCTCACTCCAAGGAGACCGGACCACAGCCTCTGGAAAGGCTTTCAGGAGAGGTGTGTGCGTTTATTAACAACTCCTGGTGTGGAGACGTGCAGACTGTCAACAAATACTGTTCACCAGACGTGGAGTTTTTAATGCTGAAATTCTGCCCTTACTATCTGCTGCGGGAGTTCTCAGCTGTGTTTTTGGCCATTGTTTACATCCCACTGTGAGCTATCTCGGCAGCAGCGCTCGGCAAACTCCACGAAGTCATCAGCGCATTAGAGACAACTCATTTAGACACTGCTTTTATTGTCGCTGGTGACTTCAATAAGTGCAACTTGTGGACTGTACTCCCCAAATATCACCAACATGTGGCCATTCCTACCCGTGATAAGAACACCCTGCATCATGTTTACAGCAACATACACGGTTCATACAGGGCTGCATCATGCCCCCACTTTGGACAGTCCCATCACATCTCTCTGTCATGTACTTACAGACTGACAGGGGATTTCTTTAAATCACCCTGTAGTTCTTCAGCTAAGACACCCGAGTTAGAAAACACAAACACTGCAGTTGGCTTTCACTCGCGAGGGCAGTCATGGACGCACGCCCTGCGTCTCATCACTGTCTGTGTGCTTTATTTATACTTTTCTGTGTGTGTGTGTACAAATAGCTCAGAGTTCTTAGAATAAGAACTCTGAGCTGAGGTTCCCCTTTTTCTAAATCTGCATGTTCTTACACATTGTAAAAACGATAACTAGTAATTGTTGATTTGATCAAAGTTTTCAAATTAAACTGACTTAGAAATAAAACTTTCCATTTACAACCTAAAAAAGCTTGTCTGCCCAACAAATTTCTTCCATTGTTGTCCTAACTAGGATTTTCTAAAGAGCATCATTATCATCTTTTGAGTAGATTTTTTGAGTCAAGTTGGGAACCAGTGGGAAACCCCGTAGATGACTGGCACACGTGGTCTTTGCTAAGTTTCACCTAGACCAAACGAGCCTGAGCAGACCTGAGCTGTGTGATAGATAGTGGTTTGTCAATGTGTTCTGGACTGAAAACCTGCTAAGAAAATTTGACGAAACATGGCCAAAGATGGATGGAAATTACAATTTTTCGACCATTACGGATTTTACCTGGTCTGAAGTTGGAGTGTATTTTTTGACCATTTTTGGACAGGACAAGCTGACTATTTTCCCTAGCAGGTAAGCTAACGAGATCTATTATTAGGATTTTCTACAAGTGCCTAGGCTGCATCCTCCTCAGGACCCAGGAGGGTGGAATGAGTAAAACACTGAAAAAAAGCCAAACAATAACATATTTAAGTTATCTAAGTGACTTATATATCATGTTTAAGCTAGCGAAGGACCGCGCGGGGGGGGGTTGAAAATGATATGCCAGCTAGCTACCGAAGCCGGTGGTAACAGACGTCTCCGATAACGTAGAAGCATGTTTGCAAATATGTGTTGTCTTAATAAACTGAGCAGATATTTGAAATTTACACAGCTACAAGCTCGCCTGAAAATATCTTAAAAGTTTACTTTGTGACCCAGAAAGGGTAATAAGAGTAATATTAAAACTAAGTGGCTTCCGCCATTGTTGGAGACTAGAATCAGCTGGGCCGCGCTATGAATTCTGGCATAGGGTGGGCCACGAAGGATACACCTGACCATCCTTCAAAGCTGTGGAAAGTATTGTATTGTTTTGAGAGCCTTTTTGTTGGTGGAGTATTGATTTTATGTACAATTCCAC
>NW_005187718.1:390515-393922 GCF_000239375.1 Pundamilia nyererei
ATCCCATCATTCGACATTGCAACCATTTCCAGCTTCATATCTTACGCTTCCTGGCACACACACACGAAGCCATGTTCCTGCTCGCTTTCTTCGGCCTTTTGCACTGTTCTGAATTCACCTCTTCATCTTCGAAATTCCATCCGGATCTTCACCCGTGCTTGAGTGACATCCACCCAGTTCCTGAAGACTCCCTCAAACAAAGCATAACCAACCAATTGGGCAGCCACACACCTATATACTACTTCAAAATAAACTCACCTTTAAGTCCCTTCGAATCGCTAACCCATTACTTCACCTCAGAAAATCTCAGCACGCCTTACCTTCAGATCTACTGTTCATCACCGAATCCGACCCTGCCTCAACCAGATCATGGTTTCTCTCACACTTTCGCCAAGTCCTCTCGTCATCCGAGATCTCTTCGCTGGCCATTCCTTTTGCATCAATTCCGTAACTTCTGCCTCCAGCAAAGGAATCCCCGACCACTTAATCAAGCTCCTGGGCCGATGTCGCATCACAAGCCTACCAGTTATACATTTGCAACAATCTCCAATACCTCCGTAATGCCCAGTCTTCACTCCAGTAGGGGATGTCTTCTTTGGGGATCTGCCCAGCCCAGGAGCCGTTGCCAGTCCCCTTAGAGGCCTTTGCCAAACCGCAGCACTAGTTCATACTTCCTCATCCCGCTAGCTGTGGTCCCAGCTAGTGAAGTGGTGATATCATCTAAATTTCAGGAGCGGGACCAATCCTCCTTCACACCCCCTCCAGCCTCAGGCTATAAATGC
Source organism: Pundamilia nyererei (assembly GCF_000239375.1). Classification (NCBI taxonomy): domain Eukaryota; kingdom Metazoa; phylum Chordata; class Actinopteri; order Cichliformes; family Cichlidae; genus Pundamilia; species Pundamilia nyererei. The sequence goes on from NW_005187718.1 coordinate 391,298, forward strand.
CCCCTTCACCAATACCCGCTGTTGTCATTTTCATGCCCCCCCCCCCATTTTCACTCTGTTCTCCTCTCTTCCTTTTCCTTCATTCACTTCTCGTTAGTACATGGAGATCTGCCTGGCCCGGGAGATGTCGCCAGTGCCCTTTGAGGCCTTCCCCAAACCACAGCACCAGTTCATACTTCCTCATCCCTCATCGCTACCGAGAATGTGGTCCCATCTAGTGAATTCATAGTATTCACTTAGAGATTTGCTAGTTTACCTTACCTCATAGCCAACTTGCTAGCAGCATGGACTCTTCAACAGCCCCTCCTGCACTTTCCTGCACATTGTGTCGGATGTTTAATTACTACCTGGCCACCTTTAGCAATAATATTTATTCTTGTAATAAATCTTATCACTGAATTGGAGACTCTGCTTCCCACCCTTAAAAAATTCATAGCTAGCCAGGCCCCTGTAGCCAGTTCAGCCGAAGGTAATGTAGGCCCCATTAGGTCCCCAGCAGATTGTCCCAAGCAGCCAGGAAAACAGGACTGCTGGGTGAAAATGAGGAGGAAACAGTCTTAAAACCCCCAGAACATGTTTTTAACCGGTTTTTCCCCACCCAGCGACACACCCGCCAGGGATTCTGTTTCTGTTTAATTGGCGATTCTGTTCTGAGTCATGCAAAGCTAGAGACACCAGTAACCATACTTGTTTTTTAGGGGCCAGAGCAGGCAACATTGAGGGAAATTTAAAACTGCTGGCTAAGGGTAAACATGAATTCAGTAAAATTATGATTCATGTCGGCAGTAATGACACCCGGTTACCTCAATTGGAGGCAACTAAAATTAATATTGAATTGGTACGTAGCTTTGCCAAAACAATGTTTTCTGTGGTCCCTTGCCCAATCAAACAAGGAATGACATGTTTAGCCGCATGTTTTCCTTAAATTGCTGGCTGTCTGAGTGGTGTCCAAAAAACGATGTGGGCTTTATAGACAATTTGGGAAAGTTTCTGGAGGAAAACTGGTTTTGTTAGGAGAGACAGCATCTATCCCACTGTGGATTGAGCAGCTCTCTTTTCTATAAATCTGGCCAAATTCATTAAACCCTGCAAAATGTGACATGTAATCGATACTATCCAGTCTTTCTCACTAGCTTGCTAATTAACCAAAGACCAAGACAGAGTTTTAATTCAATTGTGAAAGCCTGATGCTTAGCCTTGCCCACCCTAGCTGGAAAACTTAAAAACTAGTCTTGTTTATGATCATCTATCGTCCACCTGGGCCATACAGAGTTTCTGTCTGATTTCTTAGACATTTTATCTGATTTAGTGCACAGCTCAGATAAAATAATTATTGTGGGTGATTTAAAAATGCATTTAGATGCTAAAAATGGCAGCCTCAACATGGCATTTAATCAATTATTAGATTCAATTGGCTTCTCTCAAAGTGTAAAAGAACCCACCCACCACTTTAGTCACTGCTCTTTATCTTTTTCTAACATATGGCATAGAAACTTAACAGTTAGTGTTCCCTAAAAGCCTTGTGTTGTTTGATCATTTCTTGATAACATTTACTTTTTCAATAATTTATTACACATCAGTGGGGAGTAGACTTCATCACAGTAGATGCATTTCAGTAGATGTAATCATGCCCTAGAGGGGCGTGATTCAGAGGACTAGCCTCCCGGAGCTGAACCCGACCAGTGTTCTGTTACTGGATTTCTGTGCAAACCACAGTTTGTCCATAACGAACACCATGTTCGAACATAAGGGTGTCCATAAGTGCACGTGGCACCAAGACGCCCTGGGCTGTAGTTCTGGTGACCAATTTTGTAATCATATCACCAGACCTGCAGCCATTTATTCAGGATGCTCGGGTGAAGAGAGGTGCTGAACTGTCAACTGATCACCACCTGGTGGTGAGTTGGATCACACAGACAGGCCTCACACATCCAGTGAGGGTGCGCTGGGACACTTCAACTCACACCTCCGGTAGAGCTTCAACAACATTCCGAGGGAGACTGGGGAGTCCGAATGCACCATGTTCAGCACCTCCATTACTGAAGCTGCTACAATGAGCTGTGGCTGCAAGGTGGTTAGTGACTGTCATGGTGGCAACCCCGAACCAAATGGTGAACACCAGAGGTGATGGGAGCCATCAGGAGTCCTATCGGGCCTGGGTAGCCTGCGGGACATCGGAGGCAGCTGATAGGTACCTGGTTGACACAACACTCTAGAATGTTGCGTCAGGAGCAGTACCTCATGACAGCAGAGTGGGACTGGTGGTTCCCACCTTTAAGAACAGAGCATTCTCATACCCAACACTGGCATACTGGCATACTAACAATTTTTCAGGGACGAGGCATGTCATAGTAACACGAAAGGTGCCCTTCCGCGTTCTTATGAGACCCTCCAGATTCTTAATTGACGTGCTTCCCTTATTATTCACTTGGTGGCTTTCTATTGCAGCCCTTGCAGTGGAGGATGTTTGTGCCTGCAGAAGTCTACCACCAGCTCCTTGGTTTTACTAGTGTTGATCTGGAGGTAGTTCTGATGGCACCAATCCACAAAGCCTTGGGTCAGTCCTCTCCAGTGTTGGGTAAGTTACTTTAAAATAGTAACTTAGTTACATTACTAGTTACTTCT
>NW_005187718.1:395588-397464 GCF_000239375.1 Pundamilia nyererei
CACAATAATAACGTAGTTACTGTAACGCGTTACTTAATAACGCGTTAGTCCCAACACTGGTCCTCTCCTTGTCGTCCCCATCAGTGATGAGGCCAACTATTGCAGAGTCGTCAGAGAACGTCTGCAGGAAGTACTGGGTGGAGTTGTGGGAGAAGTCTGCAGTGTACCAAAGATCAAAGATCAGCAAACATGGGTTTAAATGAAGGGACAGGAATCGCCCAGGGAGTACGGGGGGATGCACCCTCCCCTGCGCGACTCTCAATCCACCCCTGCAGGAGAGGAATTATCAACACAATGTTACGCCCCAGTCTAGGGGTACAGGAACGTAACATAAGAGTTGAAGAGATTGACCCCGCCCTGGTCCCCAAACTATACACAGGGGAAAAACGATTTCTTAGTGAACAGTGGTTTATTGTCTAAACTGAAGCGTGACTCCGGGGTGAACAAAGGCCAAAATAACAAACAAAACCAGCTTAATCAGTCAAGGAGGTGCTACCTTAACCCTACGTGATGAAAAGAACAAACAAAAGACAAATGCTACTCCTAACTCCCTAACTGAATAAACAGGAGGAAACAATACAGAAAACAACAAGGCAGCTCACCCCTTCGGCTTCAGTGATTATTTACAAGGTGCTATTTACAAGAGAAGGCTAATTCACACACTATATACAAGCTCAATAGGTCACGAGAATCACAAATATCACAGAGTTTGAGGCCAGGGTCAGGTCTGCTGCTGCTGTCAGTTGCTGCCCCGGGACAACTGCTGTTGAGGGATTTTGAAAGCAACCGCATGAATAGGGAGACCAATCAGCAGCCGTCAGCTAGTCCAATCAGGGACCTGCAAAGACTTAAAGACACAGAACAAGAAACAGCCACCAAAACACATTATGCCCAGGGCCATAACAACAACCTCATACGAATAGACTGGAAAAAGGGATCTGTAATCGGACCCTCGCCACTATTGTCCCAACATCAGAAACCGTGAAAAATAATTCACTTGCACCTCTCCAGGTCAATTTGGCGACGTGCAAGTCTGAAATCTTTTTACACACCTCCCACCCCACACCTCCCAAAACAGAGACGGGATTGGGAGCGAGTGCATAGGGATTATAAGGACCGGTCCCCTTCATCAACATTGGAGAACAGCTTTGCTGAGCGTAAAATTAACCTAAAAAGAACATCTAATAAGACAGATAGAAGCGAAGGTGGGCAGTGAACCAATCACAAACCAGAGCAGCCCGGTGGAAACTTATGTTGTCCCAAATGACAACAAACCTGAGCTGCTCTGGGCCATGTGTAGGATGTAGGATGTCCAGAAATGTGATCAGATGGGCAGTGTAGTAGCGGCCAAGGGTTGCATGGTGATGGATGACACCATGGTTGGAAATTGCTGCACACATTATGATGGCCACGACACTGGCCAGGGACTTCATCAATGGCATGCTGGCCAGTGGCATTCCTTCCTCGCCTTCCTTTTTCTTTTTTTTTTCTTTTTTTTTTTTAAGTTGAATCCAACCTCATCAATGAAGATGAACTGGTGCTCCACTGTAGCCACCTCTCCTGAATCTATGAAACACACATGATACGTAATACAGATTTAGAGTGGTCACTAATGTGACGCACAATCAGAGTATGATTACTGTACAGTACTGAAATCTGTACACTGTCATTTATACAGTGTTTAGAGTATGCATCAATTGTGGGATTGTATGGGACTTGCTTGCACATAGTTGTATCGCAATTCTTTGACTCTTTCTGAATTGTGTTCAAATGGCACCCTGTAGAACCTGATGCTTTTAGATGTTCCCAGGTATAAATTAAAGACAAAGGGAGAGAGGGCGTTTGCTGTGGCTGCACCCAGACTGTGGAACAGCTT
>NW_005187718.1:408403-415054 GCF_000239375.1 Pundamilia nyererei
CCCCTTCTCATTACAGAGATGCACATCACCTAATATGCTTAATTGGTAGTAGGCTTTCGAGCCTATACAGCTTGGAGTAAGACAACATGCATGAAGACAAAATACTCATTTGCCTAATAATTCTGCACTCCCTGTATTCCCAGGCCTCCTTTCTGTTCTATTCTCTTTGGTTGTCAACTGTCAACTGATTGGTTGACATGGGAGGATTGTCAGCCAATAAAGCTCACCTGTGTCTACCAGGCTATTAAAGCTGGCCCAGATGTATCACTCAGTTTCTCTCTTCCACTCCACATGGCATCAGACTATCTTTCTTAATGTGAACTTTGCCTTCCAAGCCTAAAAACTTGCACATATATTCTTCACCTTGCTCCCTACCTTACTCGAAGCCGTTCTCTTGTTCTTGTAGTTAGTAGATACCTGTCTATTATCCTGTTGCAGCTATTGTCTCACAGGGTGGATGTGTATTTGTGGGAGTGGGCTGTATAGGGAAGGGGTTGAGCTTGAAATAGCAGCTGATATCTGAGTAAACAGGGACTATATTGTTCTTTATTGTGCACTGGTAGATGCTGCCTCAGGTTGTTGCTGGGCCTCTTTTTCTCCAGGGAAGAGAAGATAAAGGGGAAGTTCTTAATGTCAACAGCAGTAAGACAGCATGCCCTGACACCACACACACTCATAAACACACATTTCATCTCTCCTTACACTCCAGAGGCCCTTCTCTGATTCTCTTTTAATATCCTGTGTGTGCAAATAGCAAAGAACCTTCTGTACCATGTGAAAAATTCAATTTTTTCCTTTGGTTGTTTAGCTTTCCTCTTTGTCTGTCTCAGACATTTATGGAGTGCCTTATGTTTTAGCCAAAAATGGTGATAGCAGCAGTGCGTGGTTGACAAAACATTTTAAATCTAGACAACTGAAGTAACCAGCAACCAACTGAGCATCACTCCAGCTAATCACACCAACCTAAAAATCAGCAGGTTGTCTGGCAAAGAAAATACAAGCAGTGTCAACATCAAACCTTGTTAAAAATCAAGATAATAGAAAAGTTTTTTAACACAGACAGAACCCACGGCGAGAAGGTCAGCCTGGTTCTTATATGATATGACTTGTTTTCATCAGATACATGTCCCATCCTCTTTTTAAAAAAATCTGTATTGAAGATTTCTCCATCGAATTGCACAAACACCCAAAGTTGGACTTTAAAAGTTGGACATTAGACTGGTTGACTTTTGCCACTGAGACTATGAACTGTCTATCAAATAATGATGCTAAAAGTTTGGAAAAGGAGGAAATCTCTTCTGAAAACAAAACACAAATATTTTGACTTTGGACTAACTTTTGTACTTTAAGTACAAAATTAATTTCTTTGCACGTTTTCACAAATTTCAGCCCTGCAATGTCATATGTTGGCTCCCCCTCCATCTATCTGTGGCATGAATTTTACAGAAAGGCAAGCAGAGACGATAACCCCACTCCCCACCACTGACATATTCACAAACAAAAACAATTCTTCCTCAGCTATTTAACAAGATACATGAGATTAGTATAAAGCATGCTATTTGTGCTGCCTGTCTGCATTCCTTCCCGGGACAAGAACTGCTAAAATATTAGTATAAAATACTGCTACTTTAATTAATAAATAAATAGTTTAAATACTTTTAATAAATACCTACTATATGATTATTTACTATTAGTTGAAAAAGACAAGTGGTGTTCAAGTCACTCTTTTAGGAAAGGAAGTCATAACACACTATGAAAGTACTTCATTAGACATATCACTGTTTTACTGGAAAACTGTGCATTAGATATCAAAAATAAAAATAATTGTGCAGAAAAATGTTCTCCAGTGTTCCACGGATTAAAAACACTACTGCTTATGTTTATATGTACTATATAAAAGTTTTTTTTTTAATGAATTAACAGGCCTGAACCTGGACAACTTCTTGTTTTATTAGAGCAGACATCATTGTCATTGTTCCTTGTTATTGTGTTGAAGGAATTATTGACAACTTTTTTCAAACTCCATCTTCTCTACATCACACATGTTGGCCAAAGTCGTTAGCAAGACAAAGCAGACTTTTGGCTAATATGAAATCCACTGGAGATCAAAAACCAGAGCACTGATTACATAATGGAAAACCATGCGAATAGATAGCACAAAAAAACTTTCCTAGTAAGGGTGACAGAGAAAAGCATCGAATGGGAAACTGCCATCTCAGTTTTTCAGGCACCTTAGCTAACCTAGCACTTCGGGCAAAGTTTGTAGTTAGTTTGTTTGTAGTTAGTCAGAAACCAGTCTCTAAACATATGTTGCTGCAGTTGTTTAATTCCTCCAAACTGCTGACCATTTGCTGCTGTATGCTGTGTTAGTTATCCTGCCTGGGTACTGATGCATATTCAACACAGACCCTGTTGGACCCTGCTGCCCTGTTGTCATGACACCCAAACCAACTTTTTACATCAGAATCTTAGACTGATGGTTCTCTAATTTTGATGTTAACCATTACTTTTTTCTAAATCTAACCATGCCAGGGTGCTGGTGCTGCAGTGACCCATGCATTTTGAGTTTATTTTGTATTTTTGTTTTTGTTTGATGTATTAGTAATAGTAAACGCTAGAACAGAAAATTTTTCTATGTCTTAGTTAGGTTTTAGACTTGTTAATGTTATCATCCGTGTTTCCTTGTTTACGTGTCATTTCCTGTTTCCCGTGTAAGTCTGTCTTCTCCTCTGCCCGTGCCTTGTCCCAGTTACCTGTTCCCATCATCCTCTCCCTGTGTTCCATCCCGTCTCCCCAGCCTGGCACGTGTTTCTTGTCCTATTGTCGAGCTTGTGCTGTCACAGTATATGTCTCATTTAATTTCCTTTTTTATTTTGACAGTCTTGTGTTTGATGTTCAGTGTGTTTAGTTTTGCTTCCTCTCTGGCGTCATGTTCATTTGTGTCAGCTGTTCCGTGTGTGTTTCCACTTCCCTCATTAACCATCTGTGTATTTAAGCCCTCTGTCTCACTTTTCATTGTTGAGTCATCTGTTTATCTCCTCACAGCGCCACAGTTCATGTCAACAGGATTATCAGGTTTCACGTCTTATTGTCTCCCAGTGTAGGGTTTATTAGTTCTCATTCAGTTAATGTTATCACTTATTTTCATGTGTTACATCGGCCGCAACAAAGGGTCGCTTTTTAGAATCAGTTTTGCCTCTTGTGTGTTCTGCTTTTGGGTCCACATTACAACACACCGGCTACTCAGCTATAACAAACCAAGTTTTGTTAAAGTTGTTGTTAAAAAATAAATCTAAATTTTTATCATATCAATCTCCCACACCCTAGTCACACACTAGTTTTCTAGAGAAAAGTTTTGTGAGTTTTTTGGTTGGACTTTTAAAAAACTATTTCTTTTGCTATCTAAATATAGTTTCCTGTGACACAAATAAATTTAAAGTCAGAGTTCAATGACTGTTGAACAATACTGCAAACACACAAAGTGTGAACTGCACAAGTGTGATTACTCAGGTAAATATGAAGATTTTGCTTTTTGAAGTAGGGACAGTCATCAGATTGGGGGGGTTAGTGTTAATTGGAACTGATCTTCTGTTTTAAAAGAAAAACACACAGCATGTAATGCACAGGAATGCCCATAAAACACTTACACACCAAGCTTTGTACTTTTAAGACCTTTGATGTAGCTTCACTCCTCCATCTCCTCTTTCTTCTTCTGTAATGACAAGTACATTTTTCCTCACATAGTATCCAATTACCCAGCTGTTAGATGTCTTGATTGATACATAGCAGCAGAGCTGTGTGTGTATGCATCAGTGTATGTGGGCACATGTGTGCAGCATGTCAGCGCAGACTAATTACTAGATGAATGTCACTGTGTGACACAGTAAGGGTGAAGTATCACATCAGCAGCAGCAGCTAGAATATGTGGGATAGATCAAGGTGCCGACAGGCTTCATTAACCTCCAGTCAGTGGTTTGCGTGTAAGCACTTGCCCATTTTTCAGTGTGTGTGTGTGTGTGTGTGTGTGTTTGTCTGCAGCATTGTGACAAGACTTCATATGTGTAATTGGAGACTATGCCACTTACACACCGATTGGGACTTGAGTCACGATGGGTTCTTATTTCAGAGTTTTCATATTGCCTGCAATAAAATAACAAGCAGGTGTGTTTTTGATCACTGGTGTCAGAGAGGAGTGGGCTTTTAAATGAGATGAAATCTCTCTCCAGTCACAAGATTACCTTAAAGAGATATATGCTAATTTGTAAATTACTCATGTGTAGATAGTAGACCCAAACAGTTGAAATAACTAAGTCATGAAGTTGATGATGTCATAATCACTGGTCCTTGCCTATTGCTGTCAGTTTTACCAGTTTTGGCAGTTTTCATCCTTGTGTTAGCCTCTCCTGTGTTGTATTAATCATTTATTATTTCATTCTGACATCTCTGTTTGTCTTAAACTTCAGTCCAGAATTTCATCTCTTTTCCACCCTTTTTGTGCCACACTGTCTTTAGTCCTCTCAGTATGTGTCGTGGTCCTGAGTCTTTGACCAGTAGTTTAGAGTTTTTTGTACTCATGATTCATTCTTTTGGATTTGTTTTCAAGTGTCATCTGAGGAAGAAGGATTTCTTATCTAGTTTTGCATGCTTTGTTCTGTTTTAACGATGAGTGTATTTTTTTTTTGTGTGTTGCATGCTTTTATTGTATTTATTGGAACTTCTTCCGGAGAGACTCCGCCCCCTGCTTTCACTAAGTATATACACCTGGAGGGCACAGGGGACAGCTGTCAATCAGGCCTCATTGGCAGGGAGAGGCCAACAAGAGGGCCTGGCCGGTGGGAAAAGGGCATGCAGCCGGATCTAAGGAAGAACAAGGAGAGAGCCATGGAGCAGTGTGGCAGCAGGCGCAGCAACAGGAAGTGGCTGTGTGCAAGGACGCTGCCTAGGGCAGCGCGAGCCATGGAGCGGCAATTGGCAGCAGGGTGCGACCGCAGGAGAAGGAGAGAGGGCCTTCAGTCAGTGGATGGCAGACTACTCCAGGGGCGGAGCGTGGGGGTGGCTTACTGGGCTTAAGCCCGGGTTGTTTTGTCAGAAGCCCGGGGTCTTTTGGAGTGTAATTTTTTCATAGTTAGATGCCTGGTTGACAACTGTATAAAACAAAAAGTACACACAATATTCGAAGCACATAGTGCACACTGTGGGAATTTACGACTGTGCTTGAATCCCCCCTGATATTGGTATGATCCGAGCTCAGGCACTAAGCGACTGAGCGAGGGGGCGGGGCAGCTGCTGCCTGTGAGTGCACTGTTGGAGAAACGGAGCCAGCCATACTAAGGAGAGCTTAAGTTTGAGCAGGTACCAAAGAAAATCATTCGTACAGTACAAATAATGTAAATATGACGGTGTATCACGAAAGATTGATATCAAACTGATCACTTGACCCATATTACGTTACTTGCTCTTCAAGTGAATCAACAAATGGCGAAATGAAAAGCCGAACAAATGCTATTTTTTTTGAGAGTCTTAGCTTACCTGTGTTTATTTCATATTTTCAGTTCTTACCCTCCCCGACTAAATCGGTTTCAGTTATGTACTGAAATATAAGAATGGACATTAGAGGCTTCTTTCAAAGAAAAAACTCAGGTAAATGTTATTTTATATATTATGCTTTGTATGTTGTTCAGTATATTTCTATGCAAAACAAGGCTATGTCCACACGCACCCGGGTATTTTTGAAAACGCAGATTTTTCTACGCGTTTGCACCTTTTGTCCACACGTAAACGGCGTTTTTGGTCACTGAAGATGGAGATTTTTAAAAACTCCAGGCAGGGTGGATAATTTCTAAAACTCCGTTTTTGCATTTACGTGTGGATGAGAAAAACGGAGAAAACACAGCATCAAAGATGTGCGCCTTTTTTGACGTCACAGTGTGCGCCACGTTATTGTTTCGGTGAAATGAATTTCTACAAAACTGTTAATTGTACTCTCTGCAGTGTTTAAATGCTTACATATACACACACAGTTACTGTCCCTCCACACATACGACTCGGTTCTGCTTCTATGCCCCAGCTTTGTTTACTTTTTCCCGCTTAGGCTTCTAGACTTCTGATTGGCCAACATTTCTACACGGTTAGGAATATAGCGCCACCTGCTGCTTTGGCATGTTCATAGCAGCGTTTTCCTTCATTTCTGCCTTTACGTGTGTACGGGATTATTTTTTAAAACGAAAACGGAAAATCTCCGTTTTCAAAAATACCCGTGTACGTGTGGACGTAGCCCAAGAGGGATTTCAGTACACAGCAGGATATTCACATTTGTAACTAGATATTTACATACACTTTAGGGAGAAAACATAAAACATTTTTACTGTACAACATCAATTTAGAGTAAACTTTTGTTTTAGACAAATATTGAAATATATTTTGAATTAGTTAAATGTCAGAATAAAGAGAGAGAGAGATCTATTTTTATCACTTTCATCAAATTTAGGAGTACATGTACACCACGTTTATTGTTAATTAATAAGAAACTCCAGACGATTCCAATCTGAGCTGAAGAAGCTTCTGATAGGTTAGTAGAGTCCATGTGAGTAAATTGGTGGCACAGCTGTGGATGCATATAAGGCAAAACACAGAGCCTGTTTCTGTGACATG
>NW_005187718.1:416225-417683 GCF_000239375.1 Pundamilia nyererei
CAATAAAAAAAAAAGAATCCCACATGCATACTACCCTTTTGGGCTAAGCCCCGGGTGTTTCAAATGTCTGGCTCCGCCTCTGGACTACTCCACGGTGGTAGCAAGATGCCAGCGAAATGCTTAAGGTCCAGGTGGAGTTTGGAGCTCTGCCCTCGTGGGGTAAGTCCCGTTTTGTTAAAATACATAAAGACGCCCCGGTACATTGAGAAGGGTGACTATTTGACTTTTGCTCGTGGACTGAGGACCATTGGACTTTTATTGTGCCGAGTTTTATGTTGGTTTTTTTTTGTTTTTTTGTTTTTTCTCTTCCCTGATCAGGGTACATTTTTATGCTCTAAATAAAGTGTATTTTATTTTTATTGACTATTTTACCCAGGTTTTACATGTCTTTCTGTTCCCAAGATCATCCCCTTCTGCTCTTCCTGCTTTAGAAGGGGTTCCCTTCTAGCATACACCCGTGACACAAGTACTACTTAGCCCTGTCTCGGATTCTATTTTGAATTCCTACTGAAACTTTATTACTAATGGTATTTCTCCCTTTGCCTCTCATTCATTATTGAAGTTGACTAATGCTCTCTACCTCCACTCTATCTCACGTTATAAATGGTAAATGAAACACAACAACATGCCTCAATTACTCATGATAGAAACCATAGTGGTTTTCCAGAATCTAATGTTAGACTAATGGATGCGTTTTCCAGTGATGTTTTTAAGGAGGGACAGTGGACATTGACTCCCATATAAGGGATGTCAAACAAGACATGCTGAACCTTAAAGGAGTCAAGATGGATCTCATCCACCCCAATAGATAGCCAAACAAAATGTTTTTCTTTTACCTACTTTAGCACCTTTCATGGGTGTGCCCTGTTATTTCCAGACTCCTCTATAGAGCCATGTCAGTGAAGTTCAGGTGACACTTCAAATTTCCCTTCTGTGTCAGGGTCCTGGGTCCCTGACCCAGCGTTTTTAGTTCTTTGTGATTTTTGTATTATTGTACTTGTGTGAGTTATTCTATGGTTTCTAGTTTTGATCCCTTGCCCTTCATGGCTCTCTGTGTCTCTGTACTCTACGAACCGGGTCTAGGTACCCTTGCCCCTTGAGGGGGGAACTGCACCCAGACCCAGGTGGTGTTACCCTTTTCCCTGCGGTGGGGAGAGGCAGACTGCCCCGACTCCGCAGCAGCAGGGAGGCCCCACACTGCAGACCGCAGTCGGACGGCCAACTCCTCCTAGCCCCCCATATCCAGCAGGCCGCAGAGAATGGAGGTGAGAGAAGACTCCAAACCTCCCTCCACCCGCTCATTGTAGTGTTGATGCATGTGTGTTCTAAGGTGCAATTAACCCTTGTGTGGTGTTCATATTTTTGTTACTCAGCCAGTGTTCATGGGTCTGGTGGACCCGCTAGAGTTTTGGCTTTCCAAATTAACACTATCAAACAATTTTATGTTAAATTACTCAA
>NW_005187718.1:419441-420639 GCF_000239375.1 Pundamilia nyererei
GGGGGGGGTAGCCTCCTCTGCACCCTGGTGACATACCCCTACTCCAAGGCCCTGCATGTGTGGGTGGTTGTGGTGGAGCGGGAAGAGGGAGGCAGCTGGAGATGGGGAGGGAAGGAAGGGGGTTTACTGGGTCTGAAGGCCCAAGGTCTGCTTATGTTGTGGCTGAGAAGAAAAAGACTGTTTCCTCTGAGACCAATATTTTCCATTTAGGCAACCTAAAAGACTGTTCTTCTCATGCTCCCCCTAGCCATAACAATGCAAAGAACTGTGGTAATTCTGTTCTGTTTGAGCCTGGACTAATTAATTCCGTGTCTGCTAGCTCAAAGGGTGTTCAGTCAGAGACTATTAATTCAGAGACTGTTTTTCCAAAAACTGCCCAACCTGAAGCTCAGTTAGCTGCCCAGCCTCCTGAAGCTCCGTCTCCTCTGTCCCCGCTAGCTCCATTCTCACCTCAGCTATCACTCCAGCCTCCTACGTTGCCTTTAGCCCAGTCTGCTATTCATTGTTCGATTCACCGTAGCCTTCCGCGCGGTTGGCCCGCTGAACTGCTCCCCCGCCGCCGTTGCGGTCCGCATGGTCGGCCCCCTGAACCGCAATGTGTTTGGGCTGTTTTCTTGGGCTCCGGTGTTTACTGTGCACTGCTTTTGTTTTCTGTTCAACATGACGATCCAGAGTTGGTACTAGAAAGCAGAGCTGCAGTCTTAGACACCTCTCTGCAGCCTCTGTTCTCCTTTCATCCCCCAAAACTCCAAATAAACAAGAATATAGCACCCTCAACAATAACAATGAGTAAAATATTGACTAGTGTTTAATAATGCACATTTCACTAAGTCCCTGTTATTAAATAATTTAATCATTGATCAACATATTAATTTACTCTGTCAACATATTCATCCTGATTTAGCCAGGTTTCTATAGAACAATCTGTCAGAACACTCAAAGCACAGGCTGAGAAGGTGGCGTGGCAGCAGTCTTTCAGTCCAACTTATTAATCTACCAAAGAACCAGACAGTTTTCATTTCAAATTGTATGAGTGATTTTGTTGTTAGTTGTTTAGCTTGTTACTGCTTTCTTACCAAGACTTCATTATTTAAATCAACGACATCAACATGTGGACACCATGGCGCCAGCTGCATGGCCCAAGGCTGGAGCCGAACAAAAACTCCCTGATAACGACTGTGTGATGACTATTCTTTCC
>NW_005187718.1:421198-427472 GCF_000239375.1 Pundamilia nyererei
ACTGCAGGGCAACCTGTCACTGCATGTGGCGAATAAAATTTGAACTTGAACTTATTTAGTTTCATCCCTGCTTATGCTCCGTCATACTTTGAAATGCCAGAAGAAACCTCTTGAATGTGACCAGTTTTACTTTATTTTTTTTAAACAGTCTACCCCACTTGAGTTTTGAGTACTTGAAATTGACAAATCCAAATGGATGAAGGAATAAGTTCAGAATCAGTATTTAAGCAACAGTACGGAAAAATAAGATTATGGTTCAAACATTCCTGTGCTACCTATCAACTGTAGGGAGAGATTCTCTTCCTCTTTAGACAGAATGTAAAGCCATACTTTAATACCACCATATAAAAACAGCCTTTGAGCCATTCACACAAAAGAAAGTAATGAATGCCTAACTATTTGTTCAAAGTTGTGATGGAAGCCAACTGCTGTGTTTTTATTTATTTATTTATGTTTTCCTTTTTTCACCATATACTCCTACCTTAAATGAAAAGCAGACAGATTAAGCTGAATTGTTATTTTTGCAGTTTTGGCGGGTGATCTGAAAATTTCCAAGGACTATTTTGAAAACAAATCTTGAAAATACAAGATGATTAACTAAAGTTAATATTGTAATCGTGCATGCTTAGAACAATTAATTGATTTCTTCATTTGTAACATAAACAAATTTAAGTACCTTTTAAAGTCTTTTTACATTTGATTGTAGTGCAACCGAAAAAACGATTCCTTGACAGTCTGGACAGGTAATTGGAATGAAAAGTAAATGAGTCTGAGAATGCAAGGAAGGTTTTGTTAATTGGGTGCTAATTACTTAGTAAATTGTCTAATTATGCGGACAGATAATTAGGCATTGCTTGCACAGCATTCTTTCAGAAGTTAATTCATATTTTAGCATATGAAGGGAGCAGTGGGAGGGGAGTTTGACAGGACTGCAGCACTGTGTTAAAGGCCTTGCAGAGCCTCACGAGAAAGGTGGTTGTTGAGCAACATGATCCTGTAATATGACAAGTATAATTTTGCTGTGGCTATGAATAACATCTCATGGAATTAAAACGATAGGATGCCCTCAGCAATGTAGGTGCCAGATGTCATTTTAGCCCATTGCTAGGTGGTTGCTAAGCAACATGACAATAGACATATAAAATCTACTTTTGATCTCATAAAATTTGCTTAAGACAGAGATTATGTGTATTATTGTGTATTGGCAACCCCTAAAATAAACTTGCTTGACATTAACACAGATTTGAATCCTCTGTGTGAGCCCATGATCCACCCTAACCATGCCTTTAAAGCTGTGACACTGTGGCGTCACTTTCATTTTTAATTGAAGAAAAAAAAATAAAAATCGCTAAGCCACCTAAACATAATTAGGAAAGAAAACGTAACTATATGAAGGCCAGTGTTGGGAAGGTTACTTTTAAAAGTAAAGTATTGATTCAGGGGGCTGAATAATTACGCACACCCCACTTTTTAATTATTTATTTGTAAAAAATGTTTGGAATCATGTATAATTTTTGTTCCACTTCTCACGTGTGCACCACTTTGTGTTGGTCTTTCACATGGAATTCCAATAAAACTGATTCATGTTTTTGGCTGTAATGTGACAAAATGTGACAAAGTTCAAGGAGGCCAAATACTTTTGTAAGCCACTGTAAAACAGGTCCGCGGCTCTGAACCGTAGTAAAGGGACCTCTGGCTAATACGTCGGGTTCGTGTCGGGCTTGTATCTTTAAACTAGCTTTACTTTGTTGTCTGGGTCAATTTTGCTAGCGAGAGACAGAGAAATGTTGAAAGGCTGCTCCAACAGAACTTATTGTTTCGGAGAAAAACACAAACACAGCATACAGTCGAGTCTTAATAGCTTACTTACAGCTGGGCTCGTCAGGCTCTCTTTTTGGTTGCAGTGGTTATTATTATATTTACATGCTTCCAGCTCCCGTTTCTGCTCGGTGACAACTCGTAGGTTTCCTTTTTCTCCCTCCCTCGCTCACAGACACATAACGAGTAAGACAGTCCATTCTCCCTGCAGCACGGACTACACTGCCCATGAGGTTACATTCTTTAGGGCGAAGCCTGTAACACTCTGCCTATTGCCTTCATATTAAATCTTTTTTGTGAATAATTTCTTTTAAATATTTTTTCACGTCATTATGCGGGTCACAAGTAGGGGTGACATGAGCCGCGGGATTGAGACAGACATTACAGCTTCTGTATGTGTCAGGCGTTGCGTGGAGGCAAGGAAGAAGGAACCCAAACGCAGGACTCGCAGGTAGGTGAAGGTTTATTATAAGGAGTGGATGAATAGAGGGTGAACGGACACTGACTGGCTGGACAACTGAATGGCTGACTGAACTGAGGGAACACACGGAAAGGACAACATAACATCACACGAACATCAATGACACGACAAGGGCTGAAGGGAAGAGAGGGCTTAAATACATAGACTGATGATAATGAGAGACTGGTGAGTACACAGCTGAACATAATCTGGCTAATGACACGAGACGAGCTGACACAGGAAAAGCAGGAAGTGAGAACATTGAAGTGGCAAAATAAACTGAACATGAACAAAACTGAAAACACTGGGTCACCGACCCAGGAACCCTGACAGTATGTGTCTTTTGTTTGGGTTTTCATCGGTGTGGAATTACCAAAAATAGAGGGCATAGCCTAACACAGGGGTGGGCAACACCAGGCCTCGAGGGCCGGTGTCCCTGCAGGTTTTAGATGTGTCCTTGAACCAACACAGCTGATTTAAATGGCTAAATTAGGTCCTCAACATGTCCTGAACTTCTCCAGAGGCCTGGTAACAAACTAATCATGTGATTCAGGTGTGTTGACCCAAGGTGAGATCTAAAACCCACAGGACACCGGCCCTCGAAATACGTAACAGCAGTTCATGAATTCCATTACTCCCCAACACTGATAAAGGCTGTATATAGACCATGTTGTACAATTAGTGTGTCCAGCATCCACCTCAAAATGTCAGTATTACTGATGTACACCTGATGAAAAAAGGAGACTGGCCATCTTTTGGATTTTTGTCAGCATCTTGCGTCTTTCCTAACACAATTTTCTCATGTTTTAAAGTTAAGTGTAACTGTATAGTGCAGAAACTCGGGTATATTAATTTGTTTATCATGTTTGAGTGAAAGCAAGTCAATAATTTAGCAATGTTAAGTCTCGCTATACCACAGGTGATTTTGTGTTCCACATTTTGGATCGTGGGTTGAGGAAGGCAGCTATCTCAGTCAAGTCGAGCCGCTGCCACTGCTTTTTTTTCCGGTATATCTTGATTTTCTAAGTGAATGTTTTCCAAATCTCAGCCAAATTTAGTTTAATGCCAGGAGTGTCACCATGTAACGTTAACGCTAAATAAGTGCCGTTAGCTTATTTGCTCACGTTGTTTTATCTGTTGTCAAAGAATTGGCGCTTTTTAGTTTGAATTTGATTTTGGAGCGGGAGCCGTAATGTCACATTTAAATTAACTCTGAGGTGATCCTAACATATTTTGGACTTCTGTGTGAATTGGTTTGCCAACTGACTGTTCAGTTACATTATGTGTTAACTGCACCGTGGTGTTCGTGAGATTTAATGTCATCGGCAGCATTAAGTTAGCTGCAGATTTAGAGACAAACTCTATTCTGTATTTCACCTTGAGTCAGTGATGGATTGTGTGTTCAAGTTGTTGTGGTGAGAACAGGACGTTGTATTTTCTCTTAAAGTTTTTGTAACGTAATTATAATTTTTTTTTATCATTCAGCACATGCATACGCACACAGGCCACCTTATTAATACTGTTACGCCCCTAGTCTAGGCGTGTAAAGACGCACATAAGGTTGGAGGAGAGAGAGACAAGTACCCGCCCTGGTTCCCAAGCCAAACATCCAAAACCAGTTATGAGTAAAACAAAGGAGATTTTATTGAAGGTCAGGAAGCATAGTTGGTTTTGTTTATTATTTTGGCCTGGGTTCACCCTGGAGCTAAGTCCCGCCAGGAAACTAACTAAACCCTAAGAAAGAAACAAAACAAACAAATGACAATACTAACCCTCGCTCCCTGGCTCCGAAAACAAGAGAAAACTGTTCAAAAGAAAAAGGCGGCTCACCCCTTCTGCTACAGCCTATGTGTGCCTAAGCACTAATCTGATACACCAGTTGCAGCTCTCACATAGCACGCTCGCACAGATACACAGAAAAGTCTAAGTTGGAAACCAGGGCCGTCTGCTGTCAAACTGCTCGCTCGCGTGTCTCTCTCTCTCTCTCTCTCTCTCTCTCTCGGCAGCTGTCAGAGTGGCTTTTTGAACACATTCACGTGTTCCAAGGTCCAATCAGCAGCTCGCTACTCTTCATTAGGGGAGGGACCTGCGAAGAGTCTTAAACACAGTAAAGAGACAGAAACAAAGCAGCCCACACAGAGTCTTTATGGCCACAGCCGTAACACCCCCCTTCCCAAAATCAAAACATCTCCTTTGTAGATGTTTTGACAGTTTCATGATAGGGCATCCGCTAACACATTCTCTGTACCCTTTTCATGGCATATTTCCAAGTTGAAATCTTGCACAAGGAGAGACCATCTCATCAGCCTTTGATTCAAGTTCTGCATTCGCATTAGGAACACTAGGGGATTGTGGTCGGTATAGACGATCACAGGTGAGGGACTGGAACCGATGTACACCTCAAAATGCTGCAATGCGAACAACAGAGAAAGGGTCTCTTTTTCACTTGTGCTGTACCTTCACTGATGGACATTGAATTTCTTTGAGAAATAGCCGATTGGGTGATTCACACCATGTTGATCTTCCTGTAGCAATACGGCACCTGCTCCGCTTGCACTGGCATCTACCTCTAATTTAAAAGGGCGCGCAAAATCAGGGGCAGCCAGCACTGGCAGGAGAGTTTTAACAGCCAGGAACGCACTCTGACACGCAGAGGACCACAGAAAAGGTTTCAACACGCTAGTAAGGGGTGCGAACACTTCCGCGAAATTTCGACAGAAACCCCAGTAGTAGCCCACCATGCCGAGAAAACTGTGGTACTCACGCCTAGTACAAGGGGCAGGAAAGTCCAGTATGGCCTGGATTTTGGCCAAGATAGGGCGCGCTTGTCCCTGACCCACCTGTTTCCCTAAATACGTCACCAATGAAGCCCAAAACTGAAAGACAAAGCTGCTCCTGTAAGGAAAGTTCACTGTTGTTATGCACGTGAGGTGGATAGCTCCAGGTGAGAGGACATTTAAATCTTACACTTGTTCTCCTGCATTTTGGAGGCTTCCAGGAACAAATCACAGCGTTCATTGTTGTATACTCTCTGTAACTGTCATGAGGGCAGGGCCCTTTTTTTTTTCTTCTTTTTTTTTTTTCCCTTTTGCTCTCTGTTCCAGTTGTCTGAATGTCAGCATTTCTCAATTTTTGTTTGTATTTTCTTTCACACATGAAACTGGAACTACAACTGACAGCTTCAGTTTAATTCAGTTGGAGTATAGAATGTTGAGTTATCACAATATGATCAGTGCTGGAATCTTTGACAGTCACTGTGTATCTGTTTTTTTTCCTGCGGCTCTTGAATGAAGGTTTTGACATGCAAGTGGTCTTTTTTTTTGTTTTGTTTTGTTTTTTAGTAATTTGAGTTGAATGGGTACTGTTAATAGGAAGGTGTTTGCTGATAGAATGTTATTGGTAACTAACATTACATCAAATTGTTTCGTTTATAATTGTTTAAAGGAATCTTGACATCAGAGGCCTTAAGCAGAATGTTGTCTGGTTGTCTGTAACATTTTTCAAAAGAAAAGCTCAAATTTTTATGCTCTGATTGATTCGACAAAACACTGAAAAACTGACATTACTTTACTGCTGATTTAGATTTCAGCAGAGCAGTGGTGTCAGTTAAATTTTTTACCTACTTTCACTACAGTGAAATTAGAGATTTTGTTTTGAAATGTTACTGTTCATGGATACTGGCAACCATCTTAGAAGAAAACAAAGGGGGTTGTCAGGGGTTGCTGAGTGGATGTGGAGAAAAGGACTCAAACGCAGGACTCACGGTGAAGATGCAGGGTGTTTATTGTGAGGGACGAATGACGAAAACAGGAGATGGCTGACTGACTGAATAACTGAATGAACGGCTGACTGATCTGAACATGGGGCATAGAGAGCAGTGACAGCATTAATGACGTGACGCCGACCAGGAGAGAACTGAGGAGTTAAATACACTGGCTGAACAATGACTGATAGGTGACAGGTGAGTGAGCAGCTGAACACAATTGAACTAACGAT
>NW_005187718.1:428235-434012 GCF_000239375.1 Pundamilia nyererei
GACTGGACAGGAGCTGACTGGACTGACTGGACAGGGGCCTGGACAGAAGACTGAACTGGAGTAGACTGGAGGACAGGAGGAGACTGAACTACAGATGGCCGGACGGGAGGCGACTGGACTGACTGGAGGGCAAGAGACTGGACTGACTGGAGGGCAGGAGACTGGACTGACTGGAGGGCAGGAGGAGACTGAACTACAGGGGACTGGATGGCAGGAGGAGACTGAACTACAGGGGACTAGACTACAGGCTGGACTGGAGCAGGGGTGTGAACTGATTGGACTGAGGAGGCTAATGGATAAACAGAGGTCGGTGAGGCTAATGGCTGAGCTGCGGTTGGTACAGCTAATGGCTGAGCTAAAGACTGAGCTAGTGAGGGGAATAAAGCTGCAGCTTGGGCTAGTAAGGCTGGTGCCTGAGCAGGGGACAGGTCAGCTAGCCTAACTAGAGACAGTGCTAGGGCGTGGAAAGCTGAGTGAGGAGATAGATGGGGTGGCGAACTAGCAGGTGGACAAGTTAGCACTTCCGTGCCTCCAGAGCGTGAGGGCGCTGGCTGGAGAGCCTCAGCTGAGTCTCTAGGGGGGTCAGGCCAGATCCTGGCCGCCCTCAGCCTGGGCGCTGGGACAGGCGCTGGAGGTGGCTGGACACCAGTCACCCCCACCCGAGAAACAGGAACGGGTGTGGAGGTAGACTGGGTCACCGCTGCTCTCGTCCTGGGAGCTGGCACCGGTGTGGGTGCTAGCCGGGCCCTAGCCACCCAAGGGGGTGCTGCAGGGGCAGGCTGAGCAGACGGAGGGGAAGGCAGGCCCTGTGTTGCCCTGTTAGCAGCAAAAGGGTGAGTAACAGGCGAGGAAATGGTGATTGCGTGGGAGAAATCACTAGGTTCAGTAGGGTTAAGGTCTCTAGCAGTGGCCTGTGATGGTAGAAAAACAGTTTCTTCGGAGGTAGGATGGTGAGTATTAGTGGGGTAGTCCAGGATGTAGTCACAGTAAACAGTCTTTGGCTTAGGTGGGCGGTGAACAGTCTCTGGATTAGGTGAAAGGAAAAAGTCCATTTTGCTCACCGACTGATGCTGCAGCTTCAAACAGGAAGAGCGACGGCGGCGTGAGCCTTGCTTCTCCCTAGTGGAAACAGCTGATCCGCCGAGTGAGAAAGCCTCGACTGAGCCGAGGTGGGAGGCGGCGTCGCCGCGGCCTGGCGAAGTAGAAGGGCCGGAAAGTAAAACGGCTGGCGGGCGAGTGAGGAGCGGAGCGGCGGGAAGGTGAGCGGCCGAAGCTCGGCCTGTGACGCCCACTCTCCACGGCGAATGCTCCAATGCAGGTGAGGCAGCGGGTGGAGGACCGTGGTGTCTCCGAGGCCCACCCAGAGCCAGGCGGGTCCCCTCAAAGACGCGCTCTCTTTCTCTGCGAAGAGCCGCTGTTTCCTCCTGAGCTCCTCCGCCCAGCGGGAGAGCGCTGGGCGGCAGGTCCGAGTACGCTGAGTCCTAAGCGTGTCTTCGTAATGCGGGTCACGTCATTTTGTCAGGGGTTGCTGAGTAGATGTGGAGAAAAGGACTCAAACGCAGGACTCACGGTGAAGATGCAGGGTGTTTATTGTGAGGGAGGAATGACGAAAACAGGAGATGGCTGGCTGGCTGAATAACTGAATGAATGGCTGACTGATCTGAACATAGGGCATAGACAGCAGTGACAACATTAATGATCGACGCCGACCAGGAGAGAACTGAGGAGTTAAATACACTGGCTGAACAATGACTGATAGGTGACAGGTGAGTGAGCAGCTGAACACAATTAAACTAACGATGCATGGAATAAGAACTAGAACATAATGCACACAGAGTAACGTAACACAAAACAGGAAGTGGAACGTACAGAGGATAAACAGTGAACATGAACTGAAAATACTGGGTCAACGACCCAGAAACCCTGACAGGGGTGTCCAAATTCATAGGCCGTCTCCTCCTGAGGCTGCATTTGTAGGCCGATTACATCACAGCGACGCGACGAAGGCTGTCCAAATTCGTAGACTCCTCCAAATGCAGCCGACAAATGCGTAATTCTTTTCCTCAGATTTGAAGGATGGGTCGGGTGTATCCTTCGTGGCCCAACCTATCCCAGAATTTATAGCTCGGCCAATTCCAGTTTCCAACAATGGCAGCAGCTGCTTTCTTTTGTGACCCAGAAAGATTAATATTAAAACTAACCTTTAACATATTTTCAGGTAAGAATGTAGCTGTGTAAACTTCAAATATCTGCTCGGTTTATCAAGACATCACAATATTTGCAAAAGTGTTCAAATGTTTTCGGAGGCGTCTGTTACCCACCAACTCGATAGCTGACCAGGAGGTCAAAGGTCACTAGAGCCGGTGAGAACAGCAAACTCCCAGCACATTGTTTTCAAACCCCCCCCCCCACGTGGTCTTTCGCTACTCAGGTTAAGCATGATATATAAGTCACTTAGATAACTTAAAACACTGAAAAGCCAATAAGTAACATTTTATTTGTTCGTGAGTAAATCGGTTTGGCTGAGATTAAAGTTTCCAAACAGCTGAATAAACATCAAAAAGAAAACTTATTAAACAGAAGTGTGAGTTGGTCGAGAGTTTACTCCAGAGTCCTGTTATATTTTAGATAGCAAGGAGCAGATGGCAGAGTTTATTAAGCTCCACCGAGAAAGCTGGTGACGCAAATTTGAATGCTAGATCGTCCAATTTCACAGCCTCGCACTTCCGGCGTACTTCGGAGGACCCGGCTCACGTAGACCGCAAAGGCCGGGTCCTCAGGAGGATGCAACCTATGAATTTGGACACGGCTAATATAATCTGTTATAAGGCCTCTATTGGATAATTATTTATTTAGTACTAGAATATAATACCAACATGTCGTATGAAGATAGCATGTAGTATTTAAGTGACAAAGTATTATTGGGGTAGACATTTTTGAATAGTGTTGGAATAAAGTCAAGAAATTGTGAAAGGTTAAAATATTCCAAGCGCTCAAATTATTTCATTAATGTTTCAGTCACATTTTATCAACACAATGCTCAGGTTTATTGAATATGAATAAGTTGTGTGAATGTAACTCAGCTGTTTGAGTTACAGCCAAAGCAACTGTCTGGAAACAAAGTCTACTATTGAATTTGTTAAATCCAACATGTTCATTGTTTCAGTGTATTTTGCCTTAAGTGCAGTTTGCATGTTATAAAAATGGTTCTTTCATAGGAATATAATGAATGTTTTTTAAATACATTTTAAGGTCAGCACTTTGTTTGAACAAAGAAACATTGTTAAAGTCAACAGCACTGTTTCAACAGACATTTCAATGCTCGATAAAGCAGTTTTAAGTCTTCAGCTATTCATGTGGACAATCGCTGGTGAGCAACCAAATCTTTCAGAAAAATGCTCGATTTCATGTGGGTTTAAGCAAGTTCAAATGCGTGTTAGTCATTGTTATTGCTGTCAAACATTCCACACAATTATTTGAATGCAACATTAAACAGACAACGTAGGGGAAAAATCATCCAAACAACAATAACAGGACCTGGCCTGTTCACACGGGCTGTACTGTCACACTTCAGCAGTTCATATTTATTTAACTGCCAAATTAGACTGATTCATTCTCCTTTTTGGAGAGTGAGACGGGTCAGAAAAGAGAACCGTGGTGGGCTCATTATCTCTCCAGTTGCATGTTTACTCTTCTAAATACACCTAATTGGGAGACCAAAGTGTCAGCGACTACCTCTACCCATTGCTGAGAGGGTAGTCAACCACACATCTGCTTACTGGCTCACTAATTTGATCCAACTTAACTGTCTCTTCGTGTCTCCATGTTAGCTGTCAGTGCACTTGGGTGTGACTTGGAAAAAAGAGGACGCTTGGGTACATGCTGTGAAATTTTTTTTTCCTTTTTTTTTTCTTTTGTTAAACCAGAAATAAAAACAAATAAAAAAGCTTGAAAGAAAGATTTTGGCATTTATAGATAATATTTCATTCCTGGAAAGTGGAAAAAGATTTTGTCAGTTTTTGTGTTTAGTAAAGAAGAAAAATATCTCAATGAGAATACTTTATTATTCATTTATCCATTTATTTATACTTTATTTAGAGACGCTAAGGACCTATTAAATTCACAACAGCAATATACAGACCCTTTCCAAAAAAATTAGAATGCCATGGAAAAGTTTAATGTTCTGAATGGAATTGTGGAAATAAATAAACTTCTATAGATTATAGATTCAGGGCCCACAACTTAAATGATTTCAAGTACTTGGTTTCTTATTTGTACAAAATTTGGGCTTCCAGCTCATGAAACCCACCAAAACAGGATTTCAAAAAATTAGAATACTGTGGAGGTGGCTCCATGGGATAGGTGGGCTAGGTTTCACAGTGAACTCACCCAAAACCTTGGCTGATTGTGACCTACACCTGTTTTCACATCTTGCCTCGTGTGATTATGTAGAGGATCATCAGGGAGTCCATTGTCTCTCTCTCCGGGGGATACTCCCACATGGCTTAAATCTGGGATTCTCCACTATTTGACCCTAGAACTGAAGAAGCCCTTTGGATGAGAGGTGAAATGTCTTCAAACAACTTAAAGAAGTCCAGATGCTTTTCTTTCCAAGCTCTTTAGACCACTGTAAAATGAATGGTTACTTGGCGTGTGTGTGTGTGTGTGTGTGTGTGTGTGTGTGTGTTTGTGTTTTTCAGCTTTTTCATTTTAAACAAATTTAAAGTAAAACACTGCAAACCACAACACAATTAAATATAAATTAAAATATGAAAACAAAAAGAAGATGCACATTCTCTGTCATATGGGCCTGCATGAATAAACTTTCTGAATCCTTTATCTTACGCAACTTTCTAATGTGACGTTGTTGTCCCTGGCTCTCTTTCTCTCCCTCTCCCTCTCGCTCTGTTCCTGTGCTACTAAGTGTAACTACCGCCCCTCCCCCCTTTGCCCAGCGCAAAGCACAAGGCTCGCAAGCGGAGTGAAGCAGAAAAAAGTGCGAGAAAAGGGAAGGGGGGAAAAACAACAACAAAAAAAAACAGAGCCTCGCGATAAGGAGCCGGCTCCCGTCATTCATGTCAAAGATCCGGCTATAAGAGCCATTTCGTTCGCGACCAACACATCACTAACAACCAGCCGCTCAAGTTTAAAAAAAAAAAAAAAAAAAAATGGAAGCAACTCTGAAGGTCTCTGTGTGGTCAACAGCAGACACACACTATGCCCATATCGTGGTCTAAACCAATTAGAGATAGTCAAGGGTGGAACCTCTCAGATGCCCATGCCCAAGGTACGATGCTCAGATATTGAGATGTTCAGCTCAAAGCCTTTGAGGCACTTTAAATTTTGACTTTCTTGTTATTTTATATATCTTGAGATACCTTAAGTTTAATTTCAGCTCAGTGAAGCACTTTAAGCACAAGAACTTTTTCAGTACCATATTTTTCGGACTATAAGACTTAAATCCTTTCATTACCTCAAAAGTGTGGCTTATGTATGAATTCTGCTTGTGCTTATTGACTTTGAACTGATTTTATGTGGTACACGGTGCTCAAAAATCTGTCAAATGTTTTAGTATCCCATACGGTAAAAAAATATATTTTAAAATACATTTTGAAATATATTTCAAAATATACAAAAAATGGCCAAATAATATATGTGCTAAAATACATTTTAAAATATATTTATATATTTTGAAATGTATTTTAACACATATATTTTTTGGCCATTTTTTGTATATTTTGAAATATATTAATAAAATATATTTCAAAATACAATTT
>NW_005187718.1:442596-447979 GCF_000239375.1 Pundamilia nyererei
TACTGAATATGTAGTTGAATAAAGAAACAAAGAAATGTTTGCCTATTTTTAATTAAAAGCACTTTGTAACTGATGTGATGTTCTACAATGTAGAATCAATGTTATGTATAGTTTACAAATGACAAAATGTTCACATAAAATCATGACAGCATTTATATAATATCACCCACTACTAGCATTCTGTAATTTACGGTCTCTTTTGAAAACTTATCACTACATAAACAGCACAAGACTTAAGAGTATTTAACAAGAGCATTTTCCCCTGGTTTTACTACCACACTGGGGCACATGTTCACCAAAACACAGCAAACCTTTTCCATCTTATCCAGGAAGGTCACCTTTTTACCCACACATGGAAGAAGTAATCTGATTGGCATGGTGGTATGTAGCATGTAGTTTGAAGCAGGGATGTCGCTAGTGTTGGAACCCAGTCAGGATTTGTTTCATTCATTTCATAGGCTGGTTTGCTGCAATAATGCCAAATAATTAGCAACTCTATAAATAGAAGGTAGTTCTGCATGTTTGTTCTAAGTTTGTGCTATGATTTTAGAGCGCATTGAAAATAAAATTAACAGGCTATAAAGAATAATATGAACTTATTTAGAACTTACCTGAATGAAAATACTGAAGCACACCAACAGATATCTGTGGCTGGTAGAGAACTGAATATCAGCGAATATCAGCTCATCTCGCAGCTGCTATCCAGGCTAGACGCCTTCTTTTGGTAACATCCAACACATAAGCTCCCTCGTGATGCTTCCAGGTGAGGAAACAATGAAAAGAGAGCCTGTTTTCAAGCTTATTCCTTTGTCGGTAGTGCAATCTAACATTACAACCGACCACACAGCAAGCATTTGTTTGGCCTGCTAATATGGCGCCTCGACCAAAAATCCTGGCTACGCCCCATCCCGTAAGATCACGCTCCAGAGCCCTATTAACGTACGGATCTAGAAAGAAGACGCTGCATTTTTAACCCTGAGGGAGATGGAGAATGAGCCTATTTCCAAAAAAAGTGTAGTGTGTTCCTTTAAGTACTAAATTGTATGTATTGTCAAAAACTAAAGTGTACATAGCAGTTGTTGTATCTTCTTTACTGTATCACTGACAGATAATTTCAAAGTCAATGAACACTACATTATAGTGAGATATTGTGTAATGTGAAATACTGTAAGCAAATGAATAAACAACCTAATTCGTGATAGACCTTTGACTCTGTTTTGTTTGAGTCCAACTGTTTTTTGCAGATGTGCATAAAACATGTTACTTTTAGTATTGTTATCAGTATCATCATTATTGCACTAAATATATTTTAAATAAAGGATACTTTGATATACATTCTACTGTAAGGTTGGAAATGTATTTTCTTCACCCTAAAATATGTTTTGAAATGTATTTTGGTTTGAAAGAAATATATTTTCAATTTCAAAAATATATTTTTTGGAGCATCACAAATACAAAATATATTTACCATATATTTGAAATATATTTTGGGCAGGAAAAATGTATTTTTTTACCATATGGGATGACTTTACTAAGCTATGACGCCACACTGCGTTCACACTAACGCAATAGACGCGACCAGAGTGTCAGGTTTACGTGTAAAGTCAATGGAAGAGCAGCCAATCAGTAGCCTAGTGACGTGATGCTCTGACCTAGTTCAAAGGGGCAGGTCCAGCCAAAGCCCTTCATTCAATATGGAGGAAAGGCTCATCAAACCTCCTGGAGCTTTACAACACCAGCTGCTTTCTCTACCGAGAATTTTAATATTATTTCAAATAAATTTTTGTAATGACTAATGTCTCAGTTCTACTACACAGCAAATATTGGCACACAGCTTGACACATGCACAATTTATTTCATTGTACTAATGAAAAAATGTACAACTATATGAACATAGTGAAGACCAATTGGTTAAGAGAATAAAGAGAGGTTAGTTCATTTTATTCTTTAGAGGTTTGTGGGTGGCTCTTAAAAGAGCCATTGTGGGAAAGTCACTGGGACATCAAATGAGCATATATTAGCACAGGTATCAAAGGTCAACGGTATTAAACACTTTTATTAACCGCAGGCAGATGGACAGGCACTCTGCAGGTGGGATTGATCGCCTGTAGTTGGTGTCTAGGCGGGCGATGCTTGGACCGACGCAGGACAGCAGCTCCTCAAACTGGGCGAGGGAAAGAGGGTGGTACCACTGAAAGCTGCTGTCATCCAGACGCCATTGCTCCGCTCTCCACATTAAATAGAGAAGGGAAACGCTAGATCGACAGCTGCCATCATGCAAACATACCATCTGGCACTATCAACAACAATATAAAATTATGCACAAAATGAATTACTAATGTAAAAAAATACATGTTTATTGTATAAATATGCTTTTATTCACTACAAATAAAATGTAAAAAATAAATTATAAAATACAAAAACCAACTATTTACAATTCAACTTCTGCAAAAACTGTCTAATAGAGTTGGGTTGGTTTAGGTGGTTGTGGTGGTATACTGCAAGATGCTGTAGATGCAGTAGCAACACTTGCAGTAGACAGACTGGCACCTTCATTAATATCACACTGGCTCTATATGATATCCTTTTCTTGCAGACTCAACACTCTGCCTATGTGTTGTCAATAAAATTGAAATGATTTCAGATTTTGCTGCTTTTGTTGATGTCGCTTATTTTCCTAGCTATACCTTTCTAAAGTGTCAATGTTGTTTCTTGTTGTTGCCCCTGTCTCTCTTTCCCTTCTCCTCTGTTCCTGTGCTACTGCACAAAGGGGGAGGGAAAAAAACAAACCAAAAAAAACACCCGTTGTTCACATCAAAGAGCCGGCTCTAAGAGGTGTTTCATTTGCGACCGACTAATCACTACTGTTCAGTCTCCTCCTGCCCCAGCAGACCACACCGTAAAAGATGGCAGAGGCCACCACAGAGTCATAGAAGGTCTTCAGGAGTGGACTCTCACCTCATAGTAAGAAAGTTCCTGGTTTCAATCTGTGTGGTTTACATAATCCCTCTGTACCTGTGATTCTACACAATGGACTATGGGAGGAAGCCAACTACTCTGAGTATTCGGTCTCCTCCCACAGTCCAAGAACCCGCACGTTTGGATAATTATTCATCCTAAACTGGCCATTCGTCTGAAGCAGATAATGGTTTAAACTGTGTCAGGGGTTGGTTTGTAATCCAAAATGCTTTGAGTGATCAGGAAGACCGCAGAGTTAAACTGTAAAAACCAGTATAGTGCATTACCTTGATTGCACCCTTTTGAATCACTGAATTATAAAAACATAACGTTGCTGTTATCATTTTAAACCAGAAAGCATTTGTATAACTTATTTAGTTGAGTCAAACAATAAAAGAAAATGATACTGAAATAACCGAAGCAAAGGATACAGGTTGACTAATTCTGCTAAGGGAATGAAATTCTTTATGAAAACCATTTAACACCCACTCATATACACAAAGAAAATGAAGGATGCTCAAAAGCATGTTAATAACCAGCAAACAGCGTGTATACAGTACATGTGTATCCAGTTGGCTGGCTGATTAAAAGCTCATTTAATGTAAAACCAAGTGTGTGGGTGCAAGAACAGTACAGCATTGTAGATATTTAACTAAAACAATTTATTTAGTTCTTTATCTGATGAATCTGGACAGACATGGGGACATGACAAAAAGTTAGTGAAAATATGATTTATCAAAAACTAAACCAAATTTAATCTAAATAGGGAACATTTGAACTGCGTAGAAGTACGAAGTTTAATAAATTAGCTTCAGAACAAATCATTTATTACCCCCACAAACAGTTGCTGAAATAATCAAGACTTATAAAACCTTGTAACACCAGATTTCACATTATAAGCTGCATTCAGTGTGAATAGCAAAATGGAAAAAAACTGTATGCTTAAGATCATACATGCCTGAACCACAGCCATGTTTGACATGTATATTCATGACAAATCCTCCTAAATTTTCCAAAACCACAA
Organism: Pundamilia nyererei; assembly: GCF_000239375.1. Lineage (NCBI taxonomy): Eukaryota > Metazoa > Chordata > Actinopteri > Cichliformes > Cichlidae > Pundamilia > Pundamilia nyererei. Next base: position 446,579 of record NW_005187718.1, read on the forward strand.
ACTCTGTGGAGACGAACAGATCAGTGGTTTTAATTAGGGTGAGGCGGAGCAGCTCCTTTTGCTGGTGTGAATCAAAGGAGCCATGTCCCTGTATTCAGATGGACAACTTATGATTATAAACTTTATCATCACAATTTCATTCTTGTTTTTGTTTTAATGTTTGCTCAACTTTCATCCTTCTTTAATAGAAGAGCATAGACAGTAATGAAACCGTGTGGTTAGGAGAAACACGGGAAATGGTCTGGGCAGACTCAAACACTGACCCTGCTGTGTGTGCCCAAATTATGAGCTACAGTATATGGATTTTTTTGCTTAGCCACATGAGCTATTGCAGCTCTAGTTGGAAATTTTAACATGGAAGTCTAAGGGAAGTGATTCACTTTTTGTCACTCCAAATAATAAAAACAAACAAACAAAAACAACAAATATTAATAAACTTGAAACATAAACACGGAGTCACAGACTTGGGACCATGACACTTTGTCTCATTTTTTCAGCTTCAGAGGTGATGGCTTCACCGTTTGCCCAGATGTTTTTTATTGACTTGAACCTTTCTATTAAAGTATAATCAAATTATTTAAGTTTAATGTCATTGCCATAAAATCCTAAGTAAATTCCATTAATTTGTCACAAAAGTCCACAAGCAGAGTTAAATGACCTAAAACTACAAAGTTTTGGTCATGGGCAGTGCCTGTGTTCGTGTCAGGGTTGGTTGAAGGAGGACTCAAATGCGGAATGCTCTTAATGGAAAAGTGTTTATTTACATAAAGCTACGAAACAGTGCCAACAATCCACAATGTGTTCCCAATTCCCAGGCCGGGATTCCGCTCCTTGATATGTGGTGAAGTTGTGTCCTCCTTGGTGCCTATGTACACAGTGTGCTGCTCCCGTCACACGTTTCCACATTTGACCTAGAAACATGAAATGCCACATTTAGTATAGCCCTATCCACCATCCGACAAAAACACTTAAACCATTACACAGGAGATAACAGAAACCACGATCATGGAGCTGACAAACTAACAGTGTTCCTAGTGTAACAATCCCACGGCAACTGCTGCTCCAGTTGCCGTGGCTCCTTGATTAGGCTCCTTGATTAGGCAGATAGGCAACAGGTGAGTGATTAATCTCAGGTGTGGCTGGCTCACAGGCGGGAGATTCTCCAGGCCTGGGGCCCGTTCTTCGTACGTCGCTTACTACATCCAAGATCAAATGACACATCCAAGACCAAATCATCGCGCTAACCGTGAGCTCGCTAATCCAGTTCTCCGAACACACCTGCTGTTGACGATTAGTACAGCTGGATGAAGTAATGTGAGATCACTGGGTATCGTAAAAGGGGCTACGCATCGATAGTAGAAACATTGATCGGCAACCCTCTGATTGGTCGGCGCAAATGTC
>NW_005187718.1:449000-460724 GCF_000239375.1 Pundamilia nyererei
AGTTACATTGATGTTATTTATTTATGGTGAAACAGTGCTGGAATATCGCTGTTGCTTTCGTATAAATGAAGCGGACATACCTGCGTGGCCGCGATCTAATCTTGTTTACATAAAGTAAACCTGCTCCTGAGCAGGTTTACACTTACGGCTCTGTTGCTATGGCAGCAAGTCCCGGATGAGCTTCGGGGAACCGAACGATCCAAGATCACGCGAAATCGTCAGCAATCAAATCCAGCTAACCTACTTAGCGAGGTACGAAGAACAGGCCCCTGGTGTCTCACACACAGAAGCGAGGGACCAGGAGCAGATCAAATATTCATCAAACCAAAGAATAACACATGATCCCTGGGCCACAGACCCAGGCCCATGACAGTTCGTCCATTTAGCTGTGAAGGATACCTTTTTCCTTTGCACCTTCAGTCTCACATCAGATGCTGGACCATTTGTGGGAACAGTAAGTATTATCTCCATTTACGTGTTTTATTTGCCCATTAAAAACGTATAAAGAAGCCAAACGTAAATACAAAATGGAAAAGAGGCCTCAATTAAATAGGATTATCCTCTTTGAGTCTTCATATTTTGTCATGCATTACTGCAACATGTTATGGTAAACGTGAAGAACCGCATGGACAGAGTCATTCTTTTGCATTTGAAGCAGACTAACTTTGTCAGCTTTTAATGTTTTACTACTCCAAGGTATTTATCATGGCATGAATAGTTTGTAAGTTCGAGCAGCTGTAAGTTAATGTTTCTCAACATTAAAAGCTCCACCGGAGGAGCTGATTGAGATTGCTGGTGTAAGAAAGTAAGCAAGTAAAATTTATTTATATATCACTTTTCACAGATACAAAAAAACAAAGTGCTTTACAACACAAGAAATGGAAATGTAAAACAATGTAACAGTAAATAAAACTGTAATGTAAAACAATAAAAACAACATAAGAAGAAATTAATCAAATGCTTTTCTAAATAAAAATGTATTCAGTTGTTGTGTTTTTTTTTTTTTTAAAGAATCAATGGAGTCCGTGCATCGTAGAGACCGTGGAAAAGGCTTCCACAACCGTGGTGGCACCACGCATTAAAGTGCGCGGTACCACCAGCAGCCTCTGATCTAATGACCTTAAAGCTCGAGAAGATGAATGCCGTGTCAGCAGGTCAGATAAATATTGGGGAGCTTGACCATGTACGGCCCTAAAAGTTGGAACTAAAATTTTAAAATGAAACCTAAAACTACAGGCAACCAGTGAAGGGAGGCTAAAACTGGAGTAATATGAGATCTTCTCTTGGTGGCTGTTAAGAGACATGCTGCAGCATTCTGCACAGTCTGAAGATGATTTAAGGCTGATTTGTTGTTGTGTTGTTGAGCCTGATGAGGCTGCTACCCCCTTACGGGACCCAGTTCAGTGGTTGATAACTGACGGATGGTTTAAGAGCAGTGGAAATAACTAGCTTTAATTTTCGTCAGCTAGACATCTGTTGGCTAGGCCACCATGTTTGCAACGGAGGCTGGGAGTTTGAGAGAAATCGAAACTGACTTTTTTTTTTCCTCTCATTCCATTTCTTTATCAAGTGGCTGCTTGTGGTAAGCACGATGTTTTACTATTAGCATTCCTGTGCTGAGAAGATGTGATTTGCCTTCTTTTGTTCTCTGTCAAGGTTGGACACATCTTAAATAGCTCAACCAGTGACTGTCATGATTATGTTAATCAGGTTACCATTAAATAACAGAATTACTGCGACCAGTTTACAGCGAGAAAAAGCCTGACACTCAACATGTTTGGAGGTAAAAACCAAAACAGTGTTCATTACTTAATATTTCTACTAATTTTTAGTCCCAGTCATAAATCCAAACATTTTGGGCTTAAAGCTAACTCACATAATCCTTAACGTTTACCAGTAAGCATGGTATTTTATTTGCTCTCAATCATAACCTTTCCTTTCTCCTCAGAGACAACCATCCAAATTTCTTGATGAGGAGCAGCTGTGCAGGACCTGGAACAAAGGCCACCAACTGATTTTAAAATACACGATAAATATTCAATAAATAATTTAACTTCCTGTGTGCAAATCTATGCCTGAAGTGCAATGCTAAAGAAATTGCTTGTTAAGGTGCTCTTAATAAAGTGAAAGGTGTGCTTCTGAAGTGCTATAGAAATGAAAATATGAATAACTGTAGTAAGGGAGTCCTCTTCTTTACATTTCCTCCCCTGTCTCTTAAGCACAGAGTGCTTCAGTCCTCTGTCATCCTAGATAAACAGTCAGCAACCACATTTGACTTCCCTAGCCTGTACTAGACCGTAAAGTCATAAGGCTGCAGGGACTGGTACCATCCTTTGTCAAGATGAGTTTGTCTACCAGATCTGATTGGCAAGAAGTATTTCACTTTAGGCATGCTAAACCAGTCCTTTAGGTCCTTTAATTAAACATTTGCTGACAAACAGACAAATCTCAAATTATTGTAAGGGAATTTTCAGCCAAAGGGACTATTGGTGGCAAAGGCTCATGAGAATTGGTGTCTAATAAGGCGCCTTCCATTTCTTAATGGCCACTATATCCTTGAAGGTGACAACACTTGGGGAACTCTCATGCTTCTCAAAGACATTGTTGAGCTTGTTGTGGCACCAGGGCATACTGAAGAGGCACTGAATTTCCTGAACTGCAAAATATCACATGCTACAATTTACATTTCCAGAGTTGCTAAATACCTGTCCATTTTCCCCAGATGGCTGTGCAGCAGAAATTTACCACAAGGATTATAGTCACTGAGGGAGATATTAGAAAGATGACCGGACACATGTGATTTGCTTGGCTCGCTACAATTTCACCCTACAACATCAGGATCCAGAATTTAACAATGAATTCTGTAACCTCACATATCTCTCAGAGCTTCCTGAGAAACCAACCATCAAAATAATCACAACAATTCCAACAATTGTCTAGTGGCACAGTCAGCCTGGGAGACACCGAGATCTTGTCTGTCTCCTCTGAAAGAAGCTCTCAGTGGCCAGAGGAATTTGAAATTCCGAAATTTCCCGAAGACTTCTGCTGTATCTGTTGCTGTATCTCAGGGATAGAAATTGTCTTGAGGTTATAAAAGAGATGAAACACGATATCCTCGAGAAATTGGCAGAAGCCATGTATTCATGCAAAGCATACCCAACAAGGGAAGAGTTTGAAGCAGTTGCAAAAAGCCTTAGTACAAGCACACCCATGCCTTAAAGAATCAGGGCCATCCTGTGGATGGGATGGCTGAAAGAATAGTCTGAGGTTCAAATGAGGAACTGTAGAACATAAATGTGCCAGCTGGGCCGACTTGATGTTGCTTAGAATGGTGGTAAACGTAGATGGTGATCCACAAGTGGTGACCCTCCCAACTAAGCCATTAAGAAGCCAAAGAAAGAGGAAATGAATTCAATGCCCAATTGTCCAGAATGAATGGATGACCACAACCTGGAGGAAGCTCATCATGTCATGATCCTGGGCCATGTTGGCCCAGCATTCTTAGTTTTTGTGTGTTTTGTGTTTTGTTCTTTATTCATGCCCTGGCTCTAGGTTGTTCTGTTAAGATGCTCCTTATTAGATTACCCCTGTGTGCCCCTCTGTCTATCTGTGAGCCCTCGTTTCCCCTCCTTGTGTTTTATTCCATGTTTTCCCCAGCCCGTTATGTCCGTGCTCTCCCCATGCTCTCTCTCTCCTAGTCTAGTTTGCGTCTGTGCTACTTCCTGTTTTACGTTGAAGGTCTGTGTCTCATGTGAGTGTATCCTACTTTGCTCCATTGCCTCGTCAGTTCTGGTTTCTCCCTGTGGCTCCCTGTGTGTGTTTTGTTAGACTCTTCTCAGTTTAGGTGTTGTAGACGTTCTTTGTTCAGCAATAAAAGCTGCCATTTTGAGTTCAATCCCATTTCTAGTGAGTTTGCGTTTGGGTCCAATTCCTGCCTGCACACAGCCGAAACATGACACATCAGGTTTCATTTGGGGTCATTGGTCATCTAGTTATCCATTATTTGCTATGTTTGTGTGTTGTTTGGCTTTTTTGTGCTCCTCTAATAGTGATATGATAGTAATTATATCACTTTTTCACATAATGCTCTACCCGTTGCTAGGCGGATTTTGGCCAAACAATTTCATAATGTCTGTAGTTAGTTTTATACTCAGAAGAGGCTGTTAAAAACAATTTAAACTATTGAAAACTCAATATTAGGTATTTTGCCTGAAGCTATAACCTCCAGGTCATTTTGCCTGCTTTGGTAGCAACAATTACAAGGATTCAGTTTTGTTCAGGTTTGGAGTATCTTCTATTGTGGCCTTTTTTTGTGTGTTTTTTTTTCTTTCTCTGCTAGGATTCATGTGCCAATAAAGGTTTATAGCCAGTTAAAACACTAAGCAAACCACATACTGTTAGGTGTACAAAGTCAGTATGTCATTATTAAGAATTCTTTCTGCAACATTTGTGAGTTTTAGAGTTTTTAGAGCCTAACAACATTTTAGAGATTTTTTTTTAAAGTAGCTATACTGATATCCCTTTCTAAAGTATTTACATGTTGTATGTATGAAGAATTACACCTAGCTAAAATGTTGAATTTTGATCAAAAGTAAGCTATGGTTTTTGTGAAAATGTGAAAGCAAAAACGTGTCCATAGACTTATGGATGAAATATGTAGCATAACCATCCATCTTCATCCGCTTTGTCCGGGGCCGGGTCGCGGGGGCAGCAGCCTAAGCATAACTATGTAGCATAACTATTGCAAAAAATGTGTGTACTAATAAACAAAAGTAGTAAATTTGCACAAAAAAATAGCATAATTGTAGTTCTCATATTCACAAGTATTGGCTACTGTACAGCATGTTTGCAGCATTGTGCTGGTGAATGGACAATTAAAATCTGTATGTAAACCATATTCAGCCCATAGTTCATGGTGGCTGAGAAATTTTAAAACAAAAACCCTTAACTTGTTAATCAGAGGTAACGTAACTTGCAGTACTGTAAGTATTACACAGGCATGTGTTCGTAAGACAGTTTGTAGTGAAGAGAAAAATCTGTTAATTTAAAAAGCAAGTCATGTTCCCTGACTTCAACTGCTGAAAGATAAAACTTGCAAATAGAAATAAAAAATAAATGTGAAAATTATTTTGTTTTGCTTTTCTTGCTTAAATTTCTTGTGGAAAATAATAAATATTCTCACTTTGAACAGGTAGACTAAAAGTATTGTAATTGATGAGTTATATCAACTTAGAATGTACTTTACTGGAATCCAAGTTTCAAGTATATTAATTATAAAAATAAACTGACTTTGTTAGATATTTTTATTTAAATCAACTTAAATAATTACACTGGACTTAATAGTTTAGGTATAGTAATTAGTTTTATTATACTAGACTTAAAATATTAAGTATAATAAATATCCAAAGAAATTGACATTGCAAAAGATTTTAAGTTGACTCAACTAACCCTAACTGTTGTGGATGGTGAACAACAGCTACATCTGACAGACAATATCTATCTTAATTTATCACCACCACTAACATCAGAGCATAGACACACATCTACACATACACAGATGCATGCGCTGTTACCTCCAGTGCTCTGACACATAGTTATTTAGTTTCCCACAGGGACACTTTGTCACTCGTTGAAAGAGAAGCAGAGCAAGTGTGTGTGTGCGCGTGCGTGCATGCGTGTGTGTGTGTTTGTCTTTCTTTCTGTCTAGGTTTCAGTTCTACAACTATGTGCCTCCTACACAGTGTGTTGCTTTCCTTTCACTAGCCAGCTTTGTTTTGTTTGTGTGTTTGTTTTTTCACAGAATCTATAAAGTATAGATGAAGTGATTGGATCGTGTTTTCTGGTGCAGAGAAAGTCACCATGTAACTAAGGATTTTAATTATTTCAGTCAAAGTAAATCAGTGTGTGGTGAAACTCCCGCAAGAATCACATTTTCAGAAAACACAATTACTCTAGAGCAGGGCGTCTACCAGTGAAAAGGTTGGTCGATTCTTGGCTCTATCCTTGGACAAATGACTGAACCCTGAATTGCTCCTGATGCACTTTGATGTAGAAAAAATGTTTGTATGAATGTGTGTGAATGGGTGAATGACACATGTGTAAAATCCTTTGAGTGCCCAAGTAGAGTAGCACTATGTAAACCAGTCCATTCATTTCATAAGTGGTCATAATGAAAGTTTTAATATAGCATTCCAACTCAAATGTTCGCTCTGTCCAATTTCAAAGACATGTTATACTGCTACTACTGTTTTTACTACTTAGTAATGTAACAGCGGTAGTATATTAGTGTATTTGGTTTATATTGTATTGTATCGTAAGATCATACTGTAAGATAAAGTCACTATCCTTTGTTGTTGTCATGGTCCTGGGTAATTTTGACCCAGCGTTTTGTGTTTCCTTGGATTTCATTTTGTGTTTTGTGTTTATTCTGATTTTGTATTAGTGTAGTTTGTATTAGTTTTTCAGCTCAGTTAGCTGCCCAGCTACAAGCCCAGTCATCCTTTCTTTCACTTGCTCAGTTTCCTGTGTCCCCGCTAGTGCAGTCATCTACTCCACCACCTACTCCAACTTCACCACCATTATCATCTCCACCTTTACTTCAGTCGCCCTCAGCTCAGCCACCTATTCAGCTGTCATCTTCACCTACTCCTCCTGTACAACAAGGTAGGTCAATTCAACCCAAAAGAAACTGTTTTTCGTTGGTTCATTCCAAGCAGAGAGACAAACCTAATAATAATGAAAACATTCCTCAAGCTGGCCAGTTCTGAGACTGTGACCCACTCCAGGGCCTCCCCAGAGGCTGAGTTCAGCCCTCAGCCCACTCAGGTCCACTGGAGGCTAAGAACCCAGCTGAGGACTGCACCAAGCTGTCGCTGCCTGAACAGAGTCAGCGCTCCGCGCGGCTGCAGTCTCTCTGTGTTTGCAAGAGGCCCATGTGCCTGCTGGTTCTGTTTTGGCAGGGACAAAACATCCAGCCACATTCCACATCAGCTGAGGGGCCCGAGGAGCCCGTCCTCCACCACCTGCAACCTCCGCACCATCGCCTGCAGCATCACCGCCCACATCAGCCTCGCCTGCAGCAGCAGCTTCGTCCACGCTGCCTGCAGCAGCAGCTTCATTCACGCCCTCGCCTGGTCCAGCCTCTGCATCCACGCCCTCGCCTGGTCCAGCCTCTGCATCCACGCCCTCGCCTGGTCCAGCCTCATCAGCTTCTCGCCTGCAGAAGCCTCGCCTGCAGAAGCCTTGCCTGCAGAAGCCTCGCCAGCTTCAGCGTCGCCTGCAGCAGCCTCATCAGCTTCGTCTGCATCGGGGTGGCTGTGGCTCAGGTAGTGGAGCAGATCAGCTACTGATCAGAAGGTTGGTGGTTCGATCCTTGGCTTCCCCAGTCTGCATGCCAAATATCCTTGGGCAAGATACTAACCCCAAGTTGCCCTCCGATGCGTTCATCGGAGTGTGACTGTGTGTGAATGTAGTTTAGTTTGCACTTAAGTTTAGAAGTGCTTTTATGATTGGGTGTGAATGGGTGAATGAGGCATGTTCTATAGAGCACTTTGAGTACTCCGGGAGAGTAGAAAAGCGCTATATAAGAATCAGTCCATTTACCATTTACCATCGCCTTCTGCTTCAGCTTCATCTGCATCGGCTTCAGCTTCGTCTGCATCGGCTTCGGTTTCAGCTTTGTCTGGTCCGGCCTCTGCCTCATCCTCGTCTGGTCCGGCCTCTGCCTCGGCCTTGTCTGGTCCAGCCTCTGCTTCGGCCTCGTCTGGTGCTTCGGGGACCACGCCGCCTTCAGGTCCCAAACTGCCGCCTCAACATCTTCGGTCATCTGTCAGGCCGCTTGTTGGGCATCGTCGCCACTGTGGACGACCTCCTAAATGCCGCCACTGCCTTCCGCGTGGCCGGCCTCCAGATCTGCTCTGTTGCTGCCACTGCCTCCCACGTGGCCGACCCCCTGAACTGTTTCACTCTGGGCTCCTGTGCTGGAAACCTCCAGGCCGGCCACCAGAACTAAGTGAACTGTTAGGCTGTCAGCCACCGGGCCGGCCCCCTGACCTGTGTTTTGGACTCTGTCTCTCAAGCCCCAGCCTGTGTGTAGTGACCATTTTGTTTGGGATTCTGGGGCTTCCGTTTTGGTCCTGATCCGATCCTGGTCCAGCCAGTTGATAAAAACATTGGCATCATCAGTGGCCAGCAAGCGCTTGGATCTGACCATATGACTGCAACCATTGTGGTGGAAGGAACAGAAATCCTGAAGGGACAGGATATCCCATGTTGCTCTACTCATGGGCATAATATATGCTCTGAATCTGATGACGATATTGATTGTTTCAAAAACTGTTAACTGTTTTGAATCCTGTATGTGTAAAATTGATTTAAAAGGTGGTTACAGAAGAAAGATGAAAGACAGAGAAGATTGAAATGCATAAAACGTGCACATGTACTGAACACTTTCTTGGAGATAGCCCTGTTCTTGGACAGCAACGTCTCGGAAGTCGTTGCGGTGGTTGCAGTCTCGCGTTTCTTATTGTTGTTGTTGAAGTTGTCATCTTGTCTTGCATTGTTATTGGAGGTTGCCACACTGTTGGTGGAGCTGTCACTTGGTGTTCGCTCACTCTGCGGTAGAGTATCATTTCCTGTTCCTGCTCAAACACAGTGGTGTTTTTGCGTAGCTTATCCGCTTAGCAATTTAATTAAAAACTGTTAGATACATTCTTTTTTCATAGTATAATCTTCACATGCCTCATCCGAAGCAAACTCTCTGTATACTCACTACCTAACTTATAGCCAAAGTATTCACTCACTGTGTTTTTACTGTTTCGCTAGCTTAGCTTAGCTCGTAGCTGACTCGCTAGCATCATGGCCTCTTCATCTGTCCCTCCTGCACTTTTCTGCTCATTGTGTCAGATGTTTAGTTACTTCTCAGCGTCCTTTAGCAGTAATGATACTTGTAATAAATGTAGCATATTTGCAGCTCTGGAGGCCAAGATTACTGAATTGGAGACTCGGCTTCAACCTGTTCATGTGTCTAACCGTTTTCCACACTCGGCGACACACCCGCCGGGGGTCAAACTCTGGTAATTGGTGATTCTGTTCTCAGACATGTGAAACTAGAGACACCGGCAACCATAGTCAATTGTCTTCCAGGGGCCAGAGCAGGCGACACTGAGGGAAATTTAAAACTGGTGGCTAAGGGTAAACGTAAATTCAGTAAAATCATAATTCACATCGACAGTAATGACACCTGGTTACGCCAATCAGAGGTCACTAAAATTAATATTGAATCGGTGTGTAACTTTGCCAAAACAATGTCGGACTCTGTAGTTTTCTCTGGTCCCCTCCCCAATCAGACCAGGAGTGACATGTTTAGTCACATATTCTCCTTAAACTGCTGGCTGTCTGAGTGGTGTCCCAGAAATGATGTGGGAACTGGCAAACCTTCTGGAGGAAACCTGGTCTTGTTAGGAGAGACGGCATCCATCCCACTTTGGATGGAGCAGCTCTCATTTCTAGAAATATGGACAAATTTATTAAACCCCCCAAAATATGACTATCCAGAGTTGGGACCAGGAAGTTGGGACCAGGAAGCAGAGTTGCAGTCTTACACGCCTCTCTGCAGCTTCTCTCCTCCTGTTAACCCCCCCCCCTAAAACCCCATCTGTATAGAGACTGTGTCAGCTCCCAAACAGACAGAAAGCAAAAAAAAGTCCAGCATTAAACAACTTAAACATAAAAAATCACAAAGAAAGAACAATACAGTATCCACATCTGAACCAAAGAGTAAAACAGTGAAATGTGGATTATTAAATATCAGGTCTCTCTCCTCCAAGTCTCTGTTAGTACATGACTTAATAATTGATCAACAAATACATTTACTCTGCCTTACAGAAACCTGATTACAGCAGGATGATTATGTTAGTTTAAATTAATCAACACCCCCCGAGTCATTCTAACTACCAGAAACCTCGAAGCACAGGCCGAGGGGGAGGTGTGGCAGCAATCTTTCACACCAGCCTGTTAATCAACCAAAGACCCAGACAGACTTTTAATTCATTTGAAAGCCTGATGCTTAGCCTGGTCCACCCCAGCTGTGAAACTCAGAAACCAGTCTTACTTGTTATCATCTATCATCCACCTGGGCCTTACACAGAGTTTCTGTCTTTTTATCTGATTTAGTGCTCAGCTCAGTCAAAATAATTATTGTGGGTGATTTTAACATTCATGTAGATGCCACTTCACAAGCACATGGCACAACATAGAAGAGCCACCTCCACAGGACAAGACTCAGCAGTCCATCTGCATCTTAAGGATAAAGGACACTCTTTCGAGGATGCCAATGTTCACATTTTCGACAGATAGGACAGATGGTTTGAAAGAGGAGTGAAAAAAGCCATCTATGTCCACTGTGAGCGACCATCTTTGAACAGAGGCGGTGGTTTACAACACCAACTGTCTGCCATCTATAATCCAGTTTTGAGTTCCCTCCCCAGACGCCTTAACGCCCACTCACATCCCAGGCCATCTGACCTCAGGAATTCGCATGATAAGGTGGGGCCAGGTTTCACAATGAGCTCACCTGAAACCCTGGCTGATTGGGACCCACACCCAGTTTCAAACCTTGGCTCAGGCGATTAGAGGATCATCAGGGGGTCCTTTTGTCCCTCTGTGGGGGGATACTCCCACTAGGTTTAAATCTGGGACTCCCCACCATTTGAACTAAGAACTGAAGAAGCTTCTCGGATGAGAGGTGAAATGTTTTCAAGTAACTTAAAGAAGTCCAGACGCTTTTCTTTGCAAGCTCATGACCTGGATGACTGAGAACCTTCACAGACACGTAGCCCAAAGCAGATAACTCGTAAGCTGGAGAGGAAATGTCACAAATTTAGAAGATCATCATTTAGCCTGGAGAAATAGTTTGTTGCTTTATAAGAAAGCCCTCATGACTTCATGACCTTCTTCACAAATAAAATTTTAATCATTAGACAAAAAATTACCAATAATCATCCCACAGCTACAGCTACTTTTAGTACCATTGATATTCATTTAGACTCTTTTTCTCCAATTGATCTTTCTGAGTTAACTTCAATAATTACTTCCTCCAAACCATCAACATGTCTTTTAGACCCCATTCCTACAAAAATGCTCAAAGAAGTCCTGCTATTAATTAATGCTTCAATATTAAATATAATCAATCTAGCTCTAATAATCGGCTATGTACCACAGGCCTTCAAGGTGGCTGTAGTTAAACCTTTACTCAAAAAGCATCTCTAGACCCAGCAGTCTTAGCTAATTATAGGCCAAACTCCAACCTTCCTTTCATATGAAAAATTCTTGAAAGGAAGGTTGTGAAACAGCCAACAGATCATCTGCAGAGGAATGGCTTATTTGAAGTTTCAGTCATGTTTCAGAGCCCATCACAGCACAGAAACAGCTTTAGTGAAGGTTACAAATGATCTTCTTATGGTCTCTGACAGTGGACTCATCTCTGTGCTTGTCCTGCTAGACCTCAGTGCAGCGTTCGATACTGTCGACCATAATATCCTATTAGAGTGATTAGTGCATGCTGTGGGTATTACAGGGACTGTGCTGCAGTGGTTTGTATCATATCTATCTAATAGACTCCAACTTCTTCATGTAAATGGAGAGTCCTCTTCACACACTGAGGTTAATTATGGAGTTCCACAGGGTTCAGTGCTAGGACCAATTCTGTTTACATTATACATGCTT
>NW_005187718.1:462185-467689 GCF_000239375.1 Pundamilia nyererei
ATTGTTTCTCTGAGAGTACAGTTAATTTTACTGCGATATGATAGCAATTGTGGCCATCTAATCATAAAGTTTATAAATTGTATACATGGTGTGTGTGTGTGTGTGTGTGTGTGTGTGTGTGTGTGTGTGTGTGTGTGTGTGTGTGTGTGTGTGTGTGTGTACGTGCATGGTCAGGCATCAGACATCATCATTTATTGATGCCATAGCAAATGGTAAAAAGACAAAGATGAATAATGTCCCTAGGTTGTAGAAACTGCTTCATGACACCTCTTTCACTTTCACCCTCCCTCCCTCTCCTTCTATCTTATGAAGTCAGTTAGTACACTGGAGCATCTGGGATCTATTGAGACCACCAAGGCAAAGAGGAGTGCTATAGGGGCAAAGTCTTTGATTTTACTGTCATGGCAGCTTATAATGATTAATGCCTGGACTTTGGGGTCACCCTATGTTATTATGAGGCCCATAACTTCTCGCTTCTCCTCTACTGCTAACTGTTATGTCTGCAAATATACATGCAAAAATAGACATGTCCCTACTTAGTTCAAAATGGAGAGTGATAGATTGTAATTTATTGTACTATAGAGCACTTTTATAGACAGAATTTATTTCAATTTATATTGCTAAATCACAACAGCAGTCACGTCAAGTCAACAATCAAACCATCCCTTTCGAGCAAGCAGTTTGCAACTGTGGGGAGATACCTGTGTAAGAAACGTGTGCTCAGAAACGGGTGGCCATCTGTTATAACCTGTTAGGAATGATGGGAGCAAAACAGGACCCTTACTGATCATTCAAAAGGGTTTAACATAGTTTTAGGCTTTTGTGCTGTGCCCTGTGTACAAATACAAGTATACAATTGAACAGCAGAAAAGACATATAGGGGAAACATCTTTTAAAACTTGACAGAATTGCATTTCTATATGTAGTTAGCGCAAAGGTTTTCATTGTAGCATTATTATTATTTCTTACTGCAGGTTTACTTGCAATGAATGGGATCTGACCTTTAGCTGTAGAGTAATACTGCCTGTTGTTTGGATTCCACATGTAAAAATGTCCAAGTTTTGGCCATAGCCTTTCCTATAGGAGATGGGTCAAGAAGACTGCCATCTCCCAGAACCAGTGAGATGAAAGACCTTTAAAGTACACAGTATGGAAATACAATACTACAGTGGGTATTTTTAGTTTACCCTCGAAGGGAGGGAGTATTTAATTGGTTGGATTTGGGGGTTTTTCTGTATATTTAACTGTGTGTTAGCAGTCTGGCATACACAGTTTTCAAGATATCACTTTATTATTTTTCTTTGATAACAGAAACTGATAACAGCTTGAACTGATTTAATCTTGGTGAAAATTGGGTCAATGTCATACCAAATGTAAATGTGTCAGATTCAACCTGCTAGCCTGAGGACCTTCTGCCACTATTTGGTTGTGAGTTGGGTGAGTCGGTGTGGTGCGAGCTGGGTGAAGAATCCCCGGGAGGAGGAGTATCTGTGTGAATCTCTGCTTGTGTTTTCCCTAAACTGCCTTCGTGACCCTCTCACCTGCGGAACGACAGCGCCGCTTTGCAGCGGGTGAGTGTTTATATTGTGGCTGTAAAGGACACTTCATCTCCGCCTGTCCCGTGCTGGCAAAAGGGTACTGGTTGGCGACCTGTCTGGCAAACATCCTCTTCCACGTCTGTTGCTGGCTGCTAGACTCCCCCTTTGGACTAAGTCATATTCATTCTCCGCTCTGGTAGATTCGGTAGCGGAACAAAATTTTATTGATTCCTCACTAGTTGCTAAGCTCCACATTCACACAAAGCCTCTACAACATCCTCACCGCGTGTCAGCTTTATCCGGTCAACGTTTGCCAGACATAACACTTGTCACCTTACCTATTGCCCTCACGCTCTCCGGCAATCACACAGAGAACATTAGCTTATGTGTTTTCAAGGCACCTGTCACCCCTCTCGTGTTAGGCTACACTTGACTAATGCAACACAATCCACACATTGATTGGAAAAAGAAACGGGTTACGGGATGGAGCACTGAATGTCATATGAACTGCCTTCGGGCTGCCACTCCTCGCCTCTATAGCCTCACCCAGCCTGGGAGGGAGGCCATGGAAGAGTATATCACTGACTCTCTGGCTGCAGGCATTATCCGTCCGTCATCATCACCTTTGGGGCCAGGTTTCTTTTTTGTCGAAAAGAAAGACAAGACTCTCCGGCCATGCATAGATTTCCATGTGGTTAACAAAATCACTGTTAAAAACAAGTACCCCCTACCACTTCTGAATTCGGCCTTTGAACTGCTTCTGGGAGCTACCGTGTTTAGCAAGCTCGACCTTCGTAATGCTTACCACTTGGTGAGAATTTGTGAGGGAGATGAATGGAAGATGGCGTTCAACACACACCTTGGGCATTTCGAATATCTTGTTATGCCCTTCGGATTGACCAATGCTCCAGCGGTCTTCCAAGCTCTCGTTAATGATGTGCTGAGAGATTTCATTAATCCATGTGCCTTTGTCTATCTGGATGATATTCAGATTTTTTCTAAGTCCCAGGCAGAACACTAGATCCATGTCCTACAGATCCTTCAGCGCCTCCTGGAGAACAGACTGTTCATGAAGGGTGAGAAATGTGAATTTCATGTCGACACAGTAGCTTTCCTAGGTTACATAATGGCTTGTGGAGAGCTGAAGCCTGATCCGGTGAAGGTTCAGGTCGTTGTGGACTGGCCTCGGCCCCCCAACCGTCTCCAGCTCCAGTGCTTCCTAGGGTTTGCCAATTTCTATCGGCGCTTCATTAGGGACTTCAGTAAGATTGCTTTACCACTCACCAAACTCACTTCTCCAAAAACTCCCTTTCAGTGGGACCCGCCTGCTCAGAAAGCCTTCACCCTGCTGAAAAAGAGGTTTGCCACTGCTCCCAACCTTCCTCAGCCTAACCTCCAGCAGCAGTTCGTGGTAGAGGTGGACGCATCAGACACTGGGGTAGGGGCGGTGCTATCCCAACTGTTTAAAGGTAAACTTCACCCTCGTGCTTTCTTTTCTCGTCGTTTTTCATCCGCAGAACACAATTACGACATTGTGGACAAGGAGTTGTTGGCAGTCAAGCTTGCCCTGGAGGAATGGCGGCACTGGCTGGAGGGGGCCGAACACCCTTTCATCATTTGCAGTGATCATAAAAATTTGGAATACATCCGATCGGCCATGCGCCTCAACTCATAGCAAGCTGGGTCGGCTCTCATTTTCTCCCATTTCAATTTCTCTATCACCTACAGGCCCGGATCCCGCAATGTAAAGCCGGATGCGCTCTCCTGGCTGTTCACCAACATCGAGGAATGCTCTGACCCTGAACCCATTCTTCCCGCTGCCTGTGTGATCGGAGCTGTGACATGGGAGGTTGAAACTCTAGTTCGACAGGCTCAGGACACTGATCCCGATCCAGGTTCAGGCCCCCCCGGCGGGCTGTTTGTTCCTACCTCCGTCCGTGCCCAAGTCCTTCAGTGAGCCCACACCGCTCGATTCACCTGCCACCCAGGGATTCAACGTACTATCACCTTTCTTCAACACAATTTTTGGTGGCCCATGTTAGAGAAACATGCTAGAGAATATGTCACCACCTGCTCTGCGTGCGCCCGGGGTAAACGCCCCAATCGCCCACCATCTGGACTGCTTCAGCCTCTGCCCACGCCCGGCCTACCTTGGTCACACAGCCTTGGACTTCATTACTGGCCTCCCACCTTCTTCGGGTAATTCCACTATTCTAACCATTGTTGATCGTTTTTCAAAAGCTGCTCACTTTGTCGCCCTCCCAAAGCTTCCGTCTGCCTTGAAAACCGCTCAGTTCAAGTTCAAGTTCAAATTTTATTCGCCACATGCAGGTTGCCCTGCAGTGGAATGAACCCGCCCCCCAACTTTACACACACAACACAGACATCACATTGGGATACAAGTCAGAGAACGGTTACATTGCAGAAAACCACTGAAATGTACACTACAATGGGAAAGTACAAGAGGAAAAAAAGAGACCTCTACTCATGCTGGGCTCCTAGGGGAGGACAGCATGAGAACAGGAAACAAAAAAAAACTCCTCTGAACAGAAAGCACATAAATGTCCACAGTACAACATCATAGAGCACGTGACCAGCAACAGGGTTGGTAGGGGGTGAGGAGTAATCCTAGGCAAACACAGCAGCCATCCTGCCACTGCGCCGTCTCTACAGCACGGCCCAGACCCACCATGTTCTCCTGGAGGGAACAAGCATCGAAGGCGTTTGGAAGGAGGGGGATGAATGTAAGTGTATGTGTGTGTGTGTGTGTCCATAGTTCAGCTGAGACAGTGTCCTTCGCCCTGCCAGGCTAAGTAAACAGCCTGCCAGCCAACCCAGGTGACCTTGCATGGAATGGGAAGAAGAGTCTAAACACAGTCGCTATCAGGGAGTTTTGATTGAATTGAACAGCCGGTTCCGCTTTCTTAATTCCTCGATAAGCCAGGGCCAAGCCAGCTCCGATCAGCAAGAACCCTGTTGGCACTCGATCCTCCATTTCTGCCACCCGTCCATCGTTTATTCGGCAGGGAAAGTACCTCCAGGGCACTCGGGCTCTCCCGAGCCCAGACTTCTCGTTGAGAAAAGGGTGTCAATAGCATTCACAGACCAGTTGATCAAATCCATAATTCTCTTTTAGGTTTTAGACACAGACTGTGAGAGAGTGTTCCAAGGAAAAGTGGTAAAAAACAGGAGACAAGACAAGGACATAAGAAGCTAAGCAGGGAAGATAAAGGAGAGGAGGAGAGGACCGCCTTCGTCGAGAGCCAACAGAAAGAAAAAAAAAGTTACTTACCACCCATGTCTTCAGGCTACATGGTATCCAATGTTCCCTCTAAACTTTGTCGCACCTTTCTGCAACTCCGTTAGTTGGCTAACCTCCCTCCGTGCTACTTTGATCTTGCCCTCTAGCCTCCTTCTCCATGGAGGGTACTGCCCCTTGTGGCTGTTCAACTTGTAGCCAAGCATCTCACTGATCACTGCTGCCGTATTGTAGATCAGCTTGTTAGTGTTGGTAATCGTGGTTGTAGGTATCATCCGTAGTGCTGCATTAACATCATCTAGCAGACCTTCTGAGGGTACTTCACGTAATCTTGATAACCTTGGTTTGAAGCTTGGCCATGAGCCTATCTTTCAGGTCAGTTCCTCTCGCACTCAACAATCTTTCTCCTATCGCACTTGGGGCTTGGTACCCAATCTCGGGTGTGGGTGATGATATCTCCCCCCCTGACCTGGCGTCCTGGCTCCCCCTTGCCGTAGCATTTATGTTGTACCTCGTCAATCTCTAGCTGTGAGAGCAGTCCCTTCTTTCGAATGTTGGAAAACTGAGCTACTAGTTGTTTCACCGTCATTGTGGATGTTGGGTATCGAACAATCCATAGGTCCCTCATCCTATTCATGTAGCCCCTTCCGCTAGGGTTACCTGCGAAGTAGCATTCCAACAGCGCCCTGTTTTCGTCTCTTGCCCAC
>NW_005187718.1:468613-473692 GCF_000239375.1 Pundamilia nyererei
TTTTTTAAAATTTTCATTGTAAGTGGGCTAAAGCAGTTAATTAAAAGTAGTCTAACATAAATGCTGTAATTTCATTTTTTTAATAAACCATGTAACTTGGATGGATTTGATGCCACAGTGCACACGTCTGCTGTTGCTCACAGTGGTCCAAGGGACTGCTCAGGGAGTTTGTGCGTTCGCTCAGACACACGAAAAATTAGAGGGATCATTGAAGGTATCCCGGCAGACATCGTCTCTGACAGAGGACCACAGTTCACCTCCAGAGTGTGGAAGGAATTCTGCACACAACTTGGCGCGAAGGTTAGTCTCTCCTGTGGCTTTCACCCACAGAGTAACGGACAAGCAGACCGAACAACCCAAGAACTCGAAGACGTGCATAGTCTTCCACAACCAGACCACCTGGAGCAAGCAATTACCTTGGATTGAGTATGCTCACAACTGCTTGACCTCATCTGCCACGGGACTGTCCCCATTCGAGGCCTCCATGGGTTATCAACCACCCTTATTCCCCACTGTTGAAGGTGAGCACACTGTTCCTTCTGTGCAACATCATCTCCGCAGGTGCCGTCGGGCCTGGCGGGCGACTCGGGCAGCCCTTCTGTGAACTAAGGAATGTAACAAAGCTCTTGCTGACCGCCGCCAGATCCCGGCCCCAGAGTTTACAGCTGGGCAGAAGGTTTGGCTCTCGACTCGTTTTGTGCCCGTTCGTGCTGAATCTAAGAAACTCTCACCTGCCTTCATTGGTCCATTTGAGATCGAAGCATTGATCAATCCTGTGTCTGTCCGGTTAAAGCTGCCACTCAACATGCATATTCATAACATGTTCCATGTCTCGCAGATAAAACCTGTGCTCTCCAGCCCGTTGTGCCCTCCTTCCAGGCCCCCTCCACCCGCCTGACTCGTGGATGGGCAAGAGGTGTTTAACATCACACGCATTATGGAATCTATGGACCAGTTTCTCTGCACTTGTAGATATTGCACTCGGTGTTTGTGGAAAATAAAACAACTAATATTGTGATTTCAGTCTGTGTTTAGGTCCTTCCGCTGCCCGTGACAAAACCAAAATACATGGCCTTTGGGGACATGAGTACCTATGTTGGCGAAGGAATTGATCTTAATTTTCATTATTAGTGGCCGACCTTAATTTTTTTTTCCAAGAAACCATATTGAGTAATAGAGACAGTTTATATTTTTCAATACGATACCCTATGATGTCACAATGATGCTATAAAGCGTTGCAAAATAATATACGACCATATGTAAAAAAAAAAAAAAAACCTCATCTTTATACAGCTTATACAAGCCAAAGATTTCAGCCAATTCTGTTGCGATTACATGGGTAAAGATAATAAAATGCATAATTTTAATATGCTTCAAGTTCATAGGACAAATCACTTTGTTTGAGGTCTTTAAAACATTATTTTTTCAAATATCAAAAATATTTTTAACATTATATAACTTCACAATGACAATGACAGATTAATATCAGTAACAATTTCAGTTCAATTCAATTCTATTTTATTTATATAGTGCCAAATCAATTGATCGATGGCCATGAGTACCATTCACAGAGAGTTGGGGAATGGCTGCAATCACAGCATTGCAAGATGTTGAAAGATGTACCCTTAGGCTCCCTCTTCGATTCACAGATGGTCTTTTCTTTTTCACCTACACCACAAGTCAAACCTTTGGACATACTTCCCATTTTTTCTTTTTTTCTTTACTTTTACCACTTTGTAGATACATATTGAAGACATCAAATATATGAAGCAAGATGGAATTATGGAATGGAATTATGTAGCAAAGAAAAAACTCTAAATATGTCTTATATTGACTATGGAGCCGCGGATCAAAATGGCAGCTTAAAGTGGTTGATCCATGTAGCCTGCATTAAAAACCCAGAACAACCCAAAGGTAGAAACTTAAACGGTATTGGAAAATGTCAAAAAATCTCAAGGACTGTGATATTTTCACCCAAAAACGCGGTTCCCAAAAAGCAGTTAAAACCTAAATTTTGGCAACACCTGAAAACAACGAGAGAGCCGCTAGTGCTAGTAGCATGAGTGACCTTAGCATGGTGTTAGCTTAACTTCGGTCACTGAGCTGGACAGCATAGACGACCATCGGTTGCTGCTTTGGAGAAAAACATGACCGACGTAAAACGAAATGTTGCTGCAAATGCTGCACGACTGGAGGAACCTGAAAACAGAATAATGTCGGCAGAGGAGCTCCTGGAAAAGAGTGTGGCCGATCTCAGCAACACCATGAAGTGAATATCCTACCTGGAGGCAAAAAACGACAACCTGGAGAACCGGGACCGAAGGAAGAACCTGTGGCTGTTTGGCCTCCAGGAGGGCGCCGAGGGTCAGTGGCCACTGCTGGAGTTTATACGGGAGATGTTACCGCGTTGGCTTGAGACCGGCAGGTTGTTTATTATTGATAGGGCTCACCACACCCTAGCACCTACAAAGCCAAACCAACACAGAGCTGTCCTTATCCGATTCCTGAACTTCCAAGATCAGGAGTTTGTTTTCTGCTCCACAAAACAAAGTAAAATCGAGCATGACGGAAACAAACTCTTTTTCACCCAGGATTTCTCAGCTGAGAGCCGAGTTCAACGTAATCAGAAAAGTGTTCGCCGACAAAGGAATGTTCCGCAGTTTTCAATATAATCCATGCAGGATGAGGATCCTCCACGATGGGAAGATACGCCTGTTTTCATCTCCAAAGGAGTCCAATGATTTCCACCGTAGTCACATTAGATAGGACTAACTGTAGCGGTGAGCATTTCACTCTCTGACATGCAGAATCAGCTGCTCATAATTAATAGATGAGCTGTAAAACGCTGTGTTATAATATTTGGCTTTTTGCTACTCACTGACTTGCCATGTTATTGGACACAGATTTTTTTTTTCTTTTCTGGACTTTGTAGTAGTGTTATTAAAACGTAATGGAAAATTCTCAAACATTACAAATGTATTTCTTTGTTTGTTTGTTGATTTATCTCTTTCTCCCTCTTGAACACAACAATGTTACCTACTTTTGTTAAACTTCTATTCTTTTAAGAGGGATTCTGTAAGTCACAAAAAGGACATGACCACAGAATTATTCTAATTTAGTGGCTAGTCTGATAGGTTAACATGTTCATATGGGTTTGTTATGTTTATGTTTTTGAATATGGTGTATGCACGGTTGACGAACACCACTGTTGCTTTTGAATGTGGGTTCTTATAGTTCAGCTACTCCCCTTTATAGTGGAATAGCACAGGCCCCTAGTTTACTCCTCTGAGTAAGGGAAGTGGGGGGGACTTTCCGTGTTATGGGTCAATGCCAGGGTTTTTTTCCTCTATTTATTTTTCTATTTTACTTTATTCAAAACTTACTTGTCACTTTTGTTTACTCAGCATCATGTGTTATTATATTAATATTACAGAATAAAAACTCCAAGTATGGACCAAATAAATACCCACAATATCTCTGACATAAAAATCACAAGTTGGAATGTTAGACGTCTCAGGAAACTAATCAAACTGAAACAGCTTATAAGCAGGATCAAACAATTGAAATTAAAAATAGTGTTTCTTCAAGAAACACATCTGACAGACTGTGAACTACAGCTTGTGAAGAACAGATGGCCTGGCCAGGTGATCCACGCATCATACAATAACTATGCGAGAGGTGTAATTATTTTGATTCATAGAAGCATACCATGCCAAATGATGAAAACAATAAAAGACCCCAGTGGTAGGTACGTAATCACTCAGGGTATTATCCTTTCTATTACTTTAAACTTGGTGAGTCTGTATGGCCCAAATGAAAATAAATCGATAAATAATAGATCTTGTACAATGCGATAGAAGGTTTGGGTATCTTTCCAGTCAGCTTCATCTTAGGCTTCCATGCCTTTAGCTTCGATCCGCTTGTCACGTCGGCAGCTGCATTTGACCTGTCGGTCAAGGTCTTGGTAGGTGGACATGGCCCTCTCATGCTGGTCTGCAGGAGCATGCGGGTCGGAGGCCACCTGGCTTTCCTATCGAATTTTATAAAACTTTCCAAGACAAATTAACAATTCCACTTTTTAACATGTATGAAGAAGTGTGTCAAAATGAGGCTCTTTAAATGTAAAACATCAAATCAGACAATGTTTTTTTGATTGATTAATATAAAAAAACATGTTTGTTAAATTTAAGAGTAAAGAGAGATATTGTCTGTATTACCCAAATTTTATTCAAAATTGAGCCATACCATCCAAAATTCTTTTCCTGGTGTTTTGGTTGATATCTCTTGATTTTCCCATGTCAAAGAAATGGGCTCTGTGTTTTGGGGGTGCCTTATATGCATCCACAGGTGTGCCACCAATTTACTCACATGGACTCTACTAACCTATCAGAAGCTTCTTAAGCTCAGAATGGAGTCGTCGGGAGTTTTCTTATTAATTAACAATAAACTTAGTGTATATGTACTCCTATATTTGATGAAAGTGATAAAAAATAGACAGCTCTCTCTCTCTCTCTTTATTCTGACATTTAAGGCAAAAGTGTCAAAGCTTCAAGGTGAAGGGACACTAAGTCCTATGATCAGATGGGTTATTGGTGTGCGATAAAAAGTCTCAGCCAGCATTGCTCTCACTGTCATTAGACAGGCAAGTTATCAAGCAAGAGACTTGAGAAAAGGGCAAGCATCTGATACACATGCACACTCTTTCCATATAAAACTCTGTGTAATGCTAAGTCTTAAGCTGTTCAGCACTTTGTTTGAAAGCACTAATAAATAAAGTTATCATTATCATTATCATTATTATTAAGTTAGGCACTCTCTCCCTTTTGGGAAGTTGGCTGTAGTTACCGTTTACAGACTGCAGCTTCCTGATTGAAGGGGGTTCATGTACTTTTTTTCCCCCGATTTTTATCATCCAATGCTTTAACCCTTTAAAGCCGGTCGGAGCGGACACGCTCCATTTTGCGTAACTATTTTTAAATCCCGGTAGCACTGCAACCACGTAAGCTAGCGCAATAATTTTTTTTTGCATATGAAACCGGAGGAGTTGTACTTACATCTTATGCCATCAGCTTGTCCTAG
>NW_005187718.1:497954-501679 GCF_000239375.1 Pundamilia nyererei
TCTGATTTTATCTGTTTTGATTTTATATACTGTTTTGTTTGTTTGTTTGTTTGTTTGTTAATTAGTTAGTTAGTTAGTTTGTTTGCTTGTTTTAATCAATTTTAAATAATGCTTTCTATTTGTTTTTGTTTCTAATGTCTCTTTAAATTTGAATCACCTTGTTGTTCAATTGTGCTATACAAATAAACTTGCCTTGCCTTGCCTTACAACGACAGTGGGTCCATTCATCATCAATAGAAACCTCAAGGCCACTGGATATTTAAATTGCTACATGATGATGTGTTTCCCTCTTTATGCACTGAAGCTGGCACGTCCCCTGAGTTTTTCCAGCAAGATGGTGCACCACCACATTATGGGTGCCAGGTCCAAGCATTCCTAGATGATCAGTTTCCTGGAAAGGGGATTGGTCGTCGTGGGCCAGTTGAATGGCCCCCAAAGTCTCCCGATCTGACTCCCTTAGACTTTTATCTTACGGGTCATCTGAAGGCAATTGTCTACGGTGTGAAGATATGAGATGTGCAGCACCTGAAACTATGGATACTGGATGCCTGTGCTGGCATTTCTCCTGCGGTGTTGCACATTGTGTGGGCCAGATCCAGGCCATACCAATTTTGCTATGTGGGTTGTCTTCCCTAATCCATTGAGCCAGGGGCTCTATAAAGAGTGCAAACAAAGTAGGGCTTAGGGGACACCCCTGGAAACATCCTCTCTCCAGCATAATAGTCCTACTAAGATTTCCATTAATTTTAATCTGGGCAGTTTGACGACTGTACAGCGATTTCAAACAACGTATGATCTGCTCTTTGAATCCAAATCATTTTAGTACTATATAAAGAAATTCCCACTACACCTAATCAAAGGCTTTCTCTGCATCCAAACTCAAAGCAACTGATTTAAACTGATTTTGACTCACAGTATTTGTTAGGTATTGTGCTCCTCTCCCATTGTCCTGTGTTTGTCTATAAAACCTGTTTGGTCGTTGTCGATCAAGTCAGGAATATTATTTTCTAGACTTTTTGCAATGATTGAAGTAAATATTCTGTAATCTATATTTAAAACAGAAATAGGTCTATATTAGCTGCGCTCTAATCTGTCCTTTCCTTCCTTTGGAATCACAGATATAGTAGCTTGTTTCTAGGATACTGGTGTCTCTCCTCCCTCCAAGATAATTAAAGCATTTTAACAGTGTTAATGACACAAGGTCCTTATATCACTTAAGCCATTCTGCAGGAAATCCATCTCCTCCTGGCACTTTGCTTCTCTTCAGCCTAGATACAGCTTTATCAATTTCTGTTTAATTTGTTATAAATTTTTGCAATAGTTTGATTCTATATGAGCTTGTTCCAATTCTCCAAACTGTATAAAGCGCTTTGAGTGCTCCACAAGAGTAGAAACGTGCTATATAAGAATCAGTCCCTTCAGGTCCAGTTCAGGCAATTGAACAAGCTCCACAGTTTCGAGTGGACAGTGGATTCCTGGACCTAGATGAGGCCTCGGGTCATAAGGCGAATGTTGAATTCAAGAGGGAAGTGGCAGAGATGACAGACACCATGCTGGTAAGCTGGTAAGTCACTCTGCCCAGCAGGTGACTGAACTGAAGCAGGCCATGGCTGAACTTACCTTGAACCAAGAGAGAGAGATTTCACGGGGGGTATACACTAAGCCCCAGCCCACATTTAAGAGATCTCCACCCCAAGGCGGGGAATCAACACCTCCTGCTATGGTGGAGGCCCGGTGTATTCTCCATTCACCCACAGAGACATGGAGGGCCTCCTTTCCAAACTGTCCCCACTGGTAGGAGGAGCCTCAGATGGAATTACCACCCTAGAGTTACCACCCCCAACGATGGTGGACACCCTAGGAGTGTGAGACCTGAGGGCCCTGCTGAGTAAGTTGGAGGGGAGAGATACCGCATAGAAAATACTAATACATAGAAAATACCCAGCCAGCACTGGGTCACGAAAGGAGATGCTACACCATTTATCCTGTACTGGAACCGCCTCTGGGAGGTACTAAGGAAGGAATACCCAACTGAAAATGAAAGACGACTAAGGGATGCTGAGTACTTAAGAAGGGCCGCCACCCTGTAGGTTTCAACCTCCGAGAGGTGACAATCAGCAGGGGTTATGACAGTTGTGTACCGGGACATGCACATGCTCGGCACTATAACAGCTTGAGTGCTTGCAAGGCAAGTGAGTCTATTATATGCTTTGCCATGAGACTGGGCTGGGCAGACATCTTCCACATCATCAGATTGGTTACACTCCTCCAATATGTGCATGACATCCTGCTGGCAGCGCCAATGGCAGAAACTTGTTTGGAGGCAACCGACGCATTGTTGTACTTATTGGCAAAGGATGGAAACAAGGTCAAATGACAAAGGGTACAACTATGCTGGAGACCGGTGGTGTTTCTTGGTGTTTCCGCCCAAGAAACTGTCAGTGTGTGTCCTGAGATACAGCAAACCTGTGACCGTGGATTCAATGCTGGCCTTCTTGGACCTGAAAGGCTACAGCAGGAACCATGTGTCATGGTCCTGGGTCTTTTGACCCAGCGGTTTGTGTTTCTTATTATTATTATGATCCTGTGTTCTAGTTTATTCTGATTATGTACTAGGGTTTAGACTTTTTAGTTCTTAGGGTTTGGATTATGTCCTCCCTCTGTTTAGTTTTTGCCCGTGTGTTCCCTCTGTTCTCTGTCTGTACCATGTCTCTGAGTCCAGTCTGTGTATTTCCTGTTTTACTTTGAAGGTCTATGTCTGATGTCGGTGTGTTCAATTTTGCACCCACCCTGTCTTGTGATGTCAATTAGGTTCAGCTGTGTCTCCCTCTGTGTGTATTTATAGTGTGTGTCTCTTGTGCTCGTCGCTGGTTCATCCGTGTTGAACGAGCAGCCTCCCTGCATCTCCGTTTAAGGTTTCAGGTCAGTTTTGTTAGTTTTTTCCAGTATAGGTTATCTTTTGGTTCTGCTCATTGCATCACCATTTCTGTTTGTCTTTCCACCGTTTAAATAAAGCTCACTCACATCTTGAGCCATGCTTGCATCACCACACAGCTTGCCCCGGCTAGCCGTGACACCAAGTGACAGGCTCAACCTCACCACAACCTTGACATGGGCCCAAGAGGGAGAAACAGCCTTCAAGAAGCTTCTCTCTCTTCTCCTAATTACACACAACCATTTTTCAGCACTGATGTTTCTGAAAAAGTCGGCACTGTCGATGCTGTACTTTTCTAGAAAAAGGAAGGGAAGAAGAGTACTGATGTAACACAGTTTGAGGCTGGACAGCATGGAAACCAGACAAGCCAGATGCGAAAGATACCTGGCAGTGCTTGCAAAGGCAATCACCAAAACCAATGATGTGTCATGAATTCCGACTAAACACAAACAAGTGCATTTACTTTCTCAGCAGCAAGAAAGTCAAAGATATCAGATACTCTGCTCCAACCAAACATCACGTTTCAATCAGAAGTAGTAAACATGACAAGAGGACTACACATGGACATTAGTCAACCACCAGAGATGGGCAGTTACAAGTAACGCATTACTATAATCCTTTTTTTTGTGTGTGTCCCGTTTGGATCTTTAGCCATCAGAATTGTTGTCTTAAGGCCAAGAAAGATGCCAAGCGGATTTATTTTACCAAGTGGATCATCATGGCCTTGCCATATTGGTCCATTTGATTGACTTTTATTATAATTATGAATTTATTTTATTTTCAGTTGCTA
>NW_005187718.1:504539-506373 GCF_000239375.1 Pundamilia nyererei
CGACTAATTCAGAATATTGTGGCTAGAGCAGTAAGAGGGGCTCATTCTGTTAGACTAAATATCCATTTCCTCTTCAGAGGACTCATCAGAGGACTCTTCTGTATCTGACTGGCCTTGTTCAGTGGGGGGGACAATAGTCTGGGTCCTCTATATCTGCGATGTCAGATTCTGAGTCAAAGCCTCCAATGGGCTCTTCATCCCATCCGTCCTGGATCATTTGTAGGGCAAGGTCCACAGGGATCCTAGCTGGCCTCATAGCAGCCATGTTACTTTAAATATTAAAAAAAAAATCATCAGAAAGGACAATGTTTGAAATGCACAGGAAACTATAAACAGGGCTACACATAAATGGTGCGCAGTTGCGCATTTGCTGTCAAAATAAAAGACACATACCAGATAAGAAGTTGGAACGCTCGTTTGCGTACATTAGATGTTCTGGAGGAGGACAGACATTTGTTCAGAACTCTTAAAGATGTCGAATAAGCAAGCTCCGTAAGCAATTACTTTGGTGTTCCTCCACCACAAAAGAGGCGCGTATTCTCTGAATTTCCGGGAATACTTTTATTTTGACGGCGAATGCACAACTGCGGACCACTTATGTGCAGCCCTGACTATAAATCATGTACGTTACTGTGTAAAAATTAATTCTTGATCCTTCAGAAGTGTAAGTGGGTCAGTCAGAGCTGCTAAGAATGAAATTTTCATAGAAGATTCCATAGGAACTGCTTGGGGTCATTTTTGACCCCACTTGTGGAAGAGTGGGGTAGTGATAGAAAAACTGCATTTTTTTAATTTAATGAAAAAATAAATAAAAATTCAAATGGCCTCATGTTACAAACATGTTTTATGAGGAATACCTGGAATATGAATATATTACAACTTTGCATTTTAAAGATTTTGAAGAAAAACTACCCGTGTGGTCATTTTTGAAAAAATTGGATCATGTTTACTTAAGATGACCAAGTTAGGGCAACTTATTCATTTTGAGTACACTGTACAACTTCAATAGTTCCCAGAACTCAAAAAAACTATGTAAACTCGTTGCCTAAAAAAAACTAAGTAAAATATTACTTAAGATAATAAAGTTAGGCCAACTTACTCAATGCGAGTATGTAGTACTTAAGAAAACTTGATTTTTTTAAGCAACTAGCACACTATATTTCAGATAAGAAAACTGAAGAGCTTCGTTGTAACTCATCTTAATTACTATCTATATATCAATATATTACTGTCACGGTTCTGGGTCAGTTTCGAACCAGTATTTTGAGTTTTGATTGTTAGTTTATTTTTTGAATGATTGTTGTGGTTTTGGGTGCGATGATTATTATTATTATTGTTAGAGTACCATGTTTCTGTTTATTTGGGTTTAAGATTTGTGCCCTCATGTTTCGTGTGGGTTTAGTTTCATGTGTCATTTTCTGTCTGTCTCTCTATGTCGAGTCTGTGTCTTAGTGTGATGGTTTCTTGTTCCTGTTTTATTGTGAAGGTCTGCGTCTCATGTGAGTGTGTTCAGTTTTACCTCTTGTCTCGTTAATGACTCCCAGCTGTGTCTCCCACCTGTGTGTAATCTCCCTGTGATTCTCTGAGTGTATTTAAGTCGTGTCTTCTGTGTTTGTAGTTGCTGGTCTGTCTGTGTTTCCCACCCTGCTTCATCTGTGTGTTTCCCTGCTGTCAACCAAGTGTTTCTGCTCGCTCGCTTTCATTCATGTTCATGTTCATGTTCATGTTCGTGTTCGTGTTCTGTAGTCAGTTTGTTCCCAGTCTAGTTTAGTCCTTGTTCGGTTCGCCTTTTGTCCATTTTTATTTTGTGTTTAATAAACCACCATCACACCTT
>NW_005187718.1:508173-509570 GCF_000239375.1 Pundamilia nyererei
CAGGTTCCGCAGCCGTCCCGCTGCCGTCAGCTCCAGCCTCCGTGCCTTCATCCACGCCTGGTCCAGCCTCAGCTCCGCCTTCATCTGGTCCGGCTCCGCCTTCGTCTGGTCCGGCTTCAGCTCCGCCTTCGTCTGGTCCCGCCTCATCTGGTCCCGCGGTTGCCACACCGCCGTCAGAGCCAGCTCGACCCGTTCTGCCTCGCCTCTGCCGGCTGTGATGGTTTCTTGTTCCTGTTTTATTGTGAAGGTCTGCGTCTCATGTGAGTGTGTTCAGTTTTACCTCTTGTCTCGTTAATGTCCATTTTTATTTTGTGTTTAATAAACCACCATCACACCTTTACAAGTGCCTGCGTTTGGATCCTCTATTTTCCACACGGCTCATCTCACTCGCCAATTACAGGTTTACCGCACACAGGGAAAGAATTCTAGCAAATCACTTAAACACTCACCAGACTTAGTTAAAGGCAGAACTTTTATCTTCAAGTGCCGAGATGTATTTCAGCCAAGATTCAATTATGGATATGTACTGAACAATAAATTATTACACTTTCACCATAATAACTGTTAAAATTCAGCATTTTTTAAGATTATCCAATTAAAACATTTGTTTTCCTCATTCACCTAAAATGTAAACAATAACCTCAGAATATCCAAAATTATTTTTCATGTGATCTTATATTTCCTAGGCATTTTCAAATCAAATTTGTTGCTCATATTGATGAGTTTGTAATTCAAGTTACACTACCAAATTATTTATTGTTCAGATGAAAATGTAGTCTAAATGTAAAGACAAAATCTCATTTTTAAATGGCTATAAAATCAAAACAAAAAAATAACATTTGTGGTTTTATGTTTAACTGCAGAACCAGTTCTAATGTAGAAAGGAAACACAGAACATGTTCATTACTTGCACATGAAAAGAAAGATGTACTAATCAGAAAAACTAAACCCAGTATCCCAAGTACTACTAACCAAAGTACAACAAGTGAACAAGATGCCACGATAACCTGGTACTAAACGACTGCATTGTACTGCTAAAGAATTATTGTAATTGTAACCCATAGCAACTACTCCTTGTCACATGACCCACGTCAGCTGGTTTGAGGTCCCTCTTCTGATTGGCTCCTTCCACGTCGCGGCAACTCTGAAAACCAGCTGTGGAGGGATACTTCCGGGTTCGACTCCTGCTGTGGCTGTGAGGTTATGGCATTTAGAACGGTATTGGAAAACAAAGCGTTTTCTCTCCTCAATTCATCTTTAAACTTTAAACTCAGCGGTAAGTGTCCTTAATATCTTTCAACCTTTGGTTGTCAGTAGTGATGGGCAGATGAAGCTTCATGAAGCACTGAAGCTTTTCATCCAATTGGTTCATCCCAGCGCAAAGCTTCTTGAAGCTT
>NW_005187718.1:510930-512354 GCF_000239375.1 Pundamilia nyererei
AAAGTGCGATTGAATGATTATTGTTATGTGTTGCCTTGAATTCGGCTATGCTGTCTGTTAGACAGTTGTTTTTCTTTATTGTTGTTTTTGTATTGTTTGTAGCGAACGCTACTGGAATGTATAGATTAAGCTACGTAGCCAAAATGATTAATGATTTAACTGTTGTACATTGATTGATGATGATTTATGATTTGCATTATTACCTAGACTTGCAGAAGAATATACTTGTTTACCGGTAAACTGAATCGAACTTGATGTGCTAATGGACATTTTTCAGACCTACAGGTCAGGTTTTTTTCCCCCTTTGAATTGATCTTCTTCATATTGAAGTGGCGAGCTGGTAGGACCATCCTTTGTTTTCCCCTCTTTTCCCCCACTTAGCCGTCTTTGGATTACGGACATATTTCCCCCTTGTATGAAGCAGGACCCTAAGGAGGAATACCTTAAAAGTGAACTTTAAAAAGAAAAGGACCAAAAAAAGGACTCTTAGCAAAAGGACTCTTGCACAGAAAAATCACAGCACTGATTTATTATTTAATTGTGGACATTTACGTTGTGTGTTCTGTTAATTATTTTGTTCCATTTCCCCTTTCCCCTATATTAATTCAATATATTTTTGGTACAAGACATGGCAGTTTTTGGTCTCATCATTCACACCATCTAGGCTCCATAAAGAACTATTTCTTCTGCGCGTCAGTCAGTAAATTCATCCATTGAAATAAACTAGTCCTTTAAATAACTTAGCGTTACATAATCAACTTTCAATTTTTATTTGTATTTGCTTTCAAAATGGAAAATGCTATTAAGATGTTTTTGTTTTACACAGTTAGCATTAACCTTAATCAAAAATGACATCAAATTTTAGACTGTTGACAAAAATTAAGGATTTTCTTCAATTCAAAAGCATACATGAGAACATTTGAGTCTTTTCTAGCCACATTGTTTTGGCCTCCTTTGTTTCTTTTGTTCTTTTTAAAATGCCAAGGAATCAACTTTTGTGGTCACAAATGCTGCCATCTTCTTTGCATTCCATGCGAAAGGTTTAAATATGAACAAGTGCTTTACCAGTACTGAACTGAACTGTACTGGTAAAGCCAGCCTGACCTCACCTTAGAGGAAATAGCTATGAATTTTGCAAAGTATATCACAAGAATACAATAATGAATAAAACAATTGCCAAATCCTGTCTGACGACTACTCGCTTATTATTAGCTTTAGTCTGACAAGTAATCCACTGGGTTATCTAAATCATTAGACGGTTTCTGAGGCTTTGTAGTTTTGGAGAAAGAGTTTTGTTTCCCAAACCAAGCATTACTGTCTGAATAAATCTGAGTGTATATGCCATGTACACAGCAAATTCTAAAGTGTTAAATGTTTTGGTGTTAATAGTCTTCTTGCAAAAGTAGAGTTAATTTTACTCTAAG
>NW_005187718.1:512397-517970 GCF_000239375.1 Pundamilia nyererei
CCACACTCTCAACCATCCCTGGAACGCTCCCACGGCAACCCCTTCCCCGCCTAATAGCCGGTGTTTTCAAGTAAGCCCAAGACTCTCCACTAGTACCACTCACCTCTGCCCTTTAATTGTTTCCCATTCAGTAAAACCCTTCTCCTGTGTTTGCAGAAGTTCCCGCCCATGTTCTCCCTGTGTTCTATGTCCGTTTCTCCGCCCTCGGGCCTCCCTCAGTTCCTGCGAATGATTTCTGTTAGACCCAGTCTTGTTTAAGTTCCTTTTCCTTTCAATAAATTGTACATAGTTCGAGCAATTGAGTCTGCTCTTGAGTCCACTGCATCCTTGTTTGTGACAGATACAGAGTAGGTGTCCTCCCATAGTATAGATCAGAAAGAGAAGGTACGACCTTTCTCATGACCCTAGGATGTGTGTGCATGCCAGAACACTCTGGAAGGCACACAGAGTCTTTGCAGACTGCTAAGGATCAGACCTCTAACATTATACAATTGATTGTATACCTCAAAGCATATATGAGTATATATTTCTAAGCATAAATGGCAATCCAACCAAGTATATTAAACAAAAGCTACACATTTATAAACATGACTACTGATCGGAATGCCTTTTAGGACAACAGAACACAGTGCAGTGACATCTTGAGTCTAATAACAGAATAGAGAAAATATTAGTAAAAAGAAACAATTTTGCCACAATGAAAATAGTAAAATTTCGATAAGAAAATACTCACAAAACCAGTGATGTCCTGCAATAGCTTGGTCAGTTTCTGCCCAGCAGTTCCTTTTTTGGACTTGAATATGTCAATAAAACGTGGGGTGAGCTGGTCCAAAGTCTCAAAGAAGTCTCCCTCTAGGTTCTTGCTGGTAATTCTAAAGAACTTAGCAAATATCTTAAAAAATAGAAAGGCAGGAGGGGTAGAGAAAAGAGCAAAATATTTGGTTATTGTATAATGTCTTCCAGCAGAGGCTAGCAATTAGAACACTTGGTGACAAAGGTAATACTTTTCATCAATAAATCCTTAAGGTTCTTTAAAATAATAAGTAATGAAATTCATCCTATAAAGCTAATGGGAATTATGGCAATTCGGCTTTGTCTTTTGATACAGTCATTCATGCCCCATCTTTCATGAAGGCGAGATCTCCCTGTCTAAGTCTGTACTCAACATCTACTGAGAAATTGGGTATATTAAAGAAGTCCGGCCACTGTTCTCTTAGTGAGTGTGATGTCCCACAAGCGGACAGGATCTCAGTGTCTGCTGTGCTGCACTCAGTGTCTGATGATGTGTTGGGTGATGAATCACTTCTTAGATTAAGAGTGATGAGAGGGAAAATTTTCAGTGTTGCTTTTTCAGGCTCCTATTTCAGTTAAATTGCAGAGGGCATTATTGAAGTCTTCATCTTCATACTGTAGTTTAAAGTCATACTGCAGCGACAGTTGATTCTTCAACTGATCTTTCAGGTCTTCAATAGAATCTGGTCTCTTACTGAACATCAACTTTTTAATATTACCATCACTGATGACAACTCTGAGCAACATTCCTTGGTCCATATTCAAGTGATCTTGAGAAAAGAGACATGTATGAAATTCAAACATTTAAGTTACTGTCACTCAACATAATATGTACCGCTTAAGTGTAATAAGCTGTCTTGAGTCTGCAGACAAATAATATCTCAGTATTGATCACCACAATCTTTGTTATTTGTCTGAAATCTGGGAGTCCCGAGCAAGATCCAACAGAAACGACCATATCAGCACTGTATTTAATGCCATGCACACATGCAGAAGATGCCACAAGGACTGTGTTCTGCTGAGCATTCCTGTGAAAAAGATACTTCTGCACATTTTCAGGAAATGAATCAACCATCACAGACTTTACTTTGTCAATTTCAACAGATGCCTTAAAAAAAAGAGTCTGATGACAAATGGAAGGACATCATTTTTTGGTGCCTCATAGCCAAAGTAAGTGCTATGTTCTTGAAATTGTGAGCACAACTTCAAATTTGTGTTTTCCTTCAAAACACATTGGTCCATTGTCTGCTATGTGGACAAACTTTTGGATTAATTGAGGGTAGTGGTCAATGTAGTGGTGCTTTGGCCTTATTGGTTCATTCGGGAACACTTTTTGAAATAGATGTCTATGTTCTGCAATCTTGCAGTCAAGAAAGTACATGGTTTCCTCTGTAAAGCTTGCAGACAATGACAATTCAACTACATCTTTAAAGTTCATCAAAACATCCCAGGTTTCATCCTCCTCAGGAATGCGATGACCAACTAGTAGTGGCAAAAGTCGGAGAAGTGTCCAATTTTCATGACCATTTTCTCCAATTGTTCACTTGGAGTAAAAGATCTTTGTGATGAGCTGTGGTTGACTTGTTCTGTCTGAAAATCCATATGGAAATTGTTTGATTGCCGTATTCAAGACTTCAAGTGTGAAATATCCTTTTGATATGAGACCCTTCAAACACAAGGCTAATTCAAGTGGAACAACACCCTCAAGGAGATCATGCAAAAGGTCTGGAGGGTACCCATCAACAACATGAATTTCACTATAGCCGTATTCTTTGATGTAACTGACCTTGGAGAGCAGGGCAAGCTGAATAGAGTGAAGAGACGAGCGATATTTAGGGTGCAAATTGCCAAGAACCCAATAAATGGCACAAAGTTTGTGTTTTCTTTTTGAAGTTCCCAAGGGATTAGCAACCTCAAAGTCATCAATGTACAAGCAAAGAGTTATTCTGAACTCTTCTTCTGTCAAGAGATGATGGTCTTTGAATCGAAAACCATCTTTGTATGACTTGTAACCCTGTTTGACTCAGATGACATGGCCTTATCCAAGATGTCCCTATTGCTTAGAATTGTCTGCAGCATTTTCAGTATAGGGACATACAAAAATGTGTGCTTGTCTTTTTTCACCGTATACTCAA
Organism: Pundamilia nyererei; assembly: GCF_000239375.1. Classification (NCBI taxonomy): domain Eukaryota; kingdom Metazoa; phylum Chordata; class Actinopteri; order Cichliformes; family Cichlidae; genus Pundamilia; species Pundamilia nyererei. Next base: position 515,325 of record NW_005187718.1, read on the forward strand.
TGGGCATTACCACAGGAAATTCTTTTAAAATGTATGCTGTTCGCTTGCTGGTAGTTGACAATGATCCTCTACTAGAAGTGCATTTCAGGAATGCATTATTATCAGTTACTATCTTAACTATCTCGTTCACTAAATAGTCATCAGACTGATGTAGTATTCTTTGAATGGATTAATGGCTGTGACAGCAAATGAATTTGGTTTATCTGCTCTATAACATCTTGCAGGGCAGTTTCAGAGATGTTAAAAATCGAGGTCATTTTCAAGAACAGAGCAGCTACATTATGTTCCAACAGTTTACGCCTGAAGAGGGAAGGTGTACAGCAATTAAACGCAAACATTAAAAACAAAAACAAAAGAAAAAAACGAAAAAAACTAATATTACTTTAAACTTAAAACTGACAATCAAAAACTTTGCCACAGTCAATATACTTTTAGTAAATATTCAGTGGACTATTTCAAGATTTGAAACAATATAAAATAATTATATTGCATGATCTACTCGAATAGGACCTTCTGTCTGCTTAATGAGCTCCTGGCATATAAATTAATCAGCAGGTAAAGATCTGAATAACAAATTAAAACTAAATGTGGAAACATTTATTTTTTAACACAATTTGGACACCTGAAATTGAAAGCTCAATGCACATGCAATTTGTCCCGAGAAGAATTTTACAGGTAATTTGACAAGTAGGAATTGTCCTCAAAGATATTTTTAGTTAAAGAAACACAACTGCAGATGTTTAAACCATAATTACTAGATATGAGTGTGCTCCCCTGCAGAAAAGGACTGATAAACTACATGAAACTAACCTTGTAGTGGGCCATAATAAACAAAAAACATTAATAAATATCTGAAAAGTACAACTGTAAAACTTAATTAGCCTCTCACCCATTCCACATCCACACAGCTCTGCCTCAGTCTGCAACCTCTTACATCCTCAGCTCTGCTCCTGAAACCCATGAGATTCAGCTCTGGATTTCACTTATTAGCTCGGACTAGTTCTCCACACTCTTGTGGACTTGTTATAAAGCCGAACACCAAAGGTCTGTCCCAAAACCTAGTAGGACCCGGTCTACGTTGTCCGTGCAAGTGATGTCCTGCAATAGCTTGGTTAAATGGGCTGGTCTAGCCTTCAGATTTACGTCATCAGCTGTCTCAGTTGAGTTTAATAAACTCAGCCATCTGCTCCTTCCTCGCTAATATATAATAGAACACTGGAGTAAACGCTTGACTATCTCACACTTCTGTTTAATCAGTTTTCTGTTTAAAAACTGTGTGAAAACTATAACTTTAATCTCAGCCAAACCGATTTACTCAGGAACAAATAAAACACTAATAAAAGCCAAACAATATAGTTATCTAAGTGACTTATAGATCATGTTTAACTTGAGTAGCGAAAGATCGCGGGGGGCTTGAAAACGATGTGCCGGAGTCCGCTGTTCAGCTAATGGCATCAAACCTGCCGAAAAGATTTTAAGACAAGAATGATTTTGTTAAATGTGAAAATGGCCGAGGTTGTTACAGAATGACTTAAATTCACAATAAACACGTTATTGATACTCAAAAGCATGTGCCGTCAATAAATCAAGAAGAAGAACAAGAAGTTATTTGCAACTGTTAAACTGTTTAACTGTTAAAAGGATTTCGAGATTATCTCACAACCACATATTTGAGACTACGAAAAAATACAAACATGTGCCTAATTACCTTCATGATAACACACTCACGTTGTTTAGCGTTGTTCATTTCATGCTAGCACACATACACATAGCTCAACAGCGTGAACTACTGACTGTGTAACGCGGACATTTATGGAAATATGTATACTCACAATACGCACGTGCATTACTGGCGAATAAGACAACCGGTAGCAACAGACAGCAGGGTTAACAAGTTTTCGGCTTTTGGCAGAAAGTTCAAATGCATGGAGCTAGAACTGCCACCGTCAACTTCCCGGGCAAGAATGCAATGCATTATGGGAAATGTTGTCCCCACGGAAAACCGCCAAAACATTACACCATTGTAATTTGAAGTAACATTACGTATTTGTCACATTCGATAACTTCTAAAGTTACAATTACTTGGATTCGAATTTATTTATAACAAACATTCACTGTGCACAAAGTACGAATATATTTCCAGTTAAAAATAAAAAAAAGACTGTTTATCGAAATAAATTTAAACAAAACAAAACAAAAAACACGTTAGACTTACCAAATTCAGGGCTGCTGATGAAAAAATTAAGGTCGTGGTCATGGTGGTTTGAAGTTGGGGACCCTTAATCCACACAGGCTGGCCAAATCTTCCCCGCATCAAGGTAAATTCAAGATGGCTGACTCAGCTTTCCTGAGGGAGTGACAAGACTCCACCCACCAGAACGTCACTAATACATGCTTCTTAAACTTTTTGAGCATTCCAAACAAATTAGCTAAAAAATATTGAGCCCTATTCAATTAAAGTTCCATAAAGGCCAACAGAGCTCAATGCTTTATAGTTTGCTCAACTACAAAATGACATTTGATTGTTATCAGAATCAGAATCAGAATCAGTTTATTGCCAAATGTTGAGCAGGTTTACAACATTAGGAAATTGCTGCGGTGCTTCAGTGCAAACATAGTGTCATAAATTGCGATTAAATAGACATG
>NW_005187718.1:519381-529930 GCF_000239375.1 Pundamilia nyererei
TGCCAGAAAACACTGGGGCCAGCTCGTTTGCACAGTGTCTGAGGGTGGCAGGAGACACACCGTCTGGGCCGGGAGCTTTTCGAGCATTCAGACTCTTGAACTGCTTCCTCACATCTGCTTCATGAATATGAAGAGTTGTGGTGGGAGGAGGTGGTGTGAGCTTATTAGTTATGAGCTAGAACAACTGTTAGGGATTACAGTGTAGGAAGTTGATAAAAATTGAGTTCAGTCAACTTAATACTTACATTTTGCAGTGCAGGAGGAGAGTGGAGCACAGGAGGGCAGCAAGAATGGGGAGTGCGGAGACACGGGAGCAGAGAGAACAAAGCTCAGACACTTGGGAGAAGGCACAACACGGGAGTCAAGGGAGCACACTGGGGATTTATTGTGTGTTACATTTACTAAACTGTAAATAAATGCACTGTTCACCGCACAGAGTCCTGCATTTTGGGTCCTTTTTTCCCCACTGCCGGCACCAGCGCCGGCGCTCCTCACTGCAGCCGGATTCCCGGACTGCTCAACAGCCGGCTGTGGTGAGCAGAAAGGACAATTTTTCATTTTTCCACTCCGTCTGTTGGTTTTTCAAAGAACTGTGAGACTGCTAATACTGTAGCTCAGATTTTAGCCCAGCCTGAAGCTCAGTCAGCTGCCCAGCCTGAAGCTAAGCAGACTGCGGTTCGGCCATCTGCTCCATCTACAGCAGCCTCCACTCCACCAATAGCTTAGGCCCCTGTTCAGTAACTAGCTCAGGCATCTGTTCAACCACCAGCAGCTCAGTTAGCTGCTCAACCACCTGCAGCTCAGTTTGCCGCTCTGTCTCCTGCTCAGCAGCCATTAGCTTTGCCCACAGTTCAGCTATCTGTTCAGCTAGGGGTCTCCTTGGGTGGAGGTAGACCTAGGGGCCCATCCAGCTGTTGTCTGTTCCTGCTGGGGGTTCTGGAGAAATTCGACAGCTGTCGTCTACCTTTGCTGGAGGGTCTGAAGGGCTCATCCAGATCTCAACTACACCATGTGAGGACACACTCACCGGTCCTCATAAGTTTGAAGGCCTTTTTTTGAGGCTCAAAATGTGGTTTTACTGTCAGGGTATGACTAGGTTATGGTTAGGTTTAGGGTAAGGATTAGGGTTAGGCATTCATTTTTAATGGTTATGGTTAGGGTAAGGGGCTAGGGAAACCATTATGTCAATGAAGATCCTCAGTAAGATAGCTGAACGGGCTTGTGTGTGTGTGTGTGTGTGTGTGTGTGTGTGTGTATTCTTGTTATGTGCTTGTGTGTGTGGTCTGACAGGTCAGCCTTAATGAACTAAGAGGGTGAATAGCGCATCAATGAAATCGATAGCAGAATTAACACATTGACATGTTAGACTCATTTGTTTCCTGACATTTCTCTCCATGCAATTAAGCTGCTCAGATATGCAAGTCAGATGTGATTAATACAGGCTGGCTGGCCATTCTCACCTTGGTTAAGCATTCTGAGGGTGAAGCATTTCAGATCTTTTCCAACAATGGATGGCAGTGCCTTTATGGGAAGCCAGAAACTCTCCTGGAGCTCACGACAAATAGATTTTTAGGAGCACGTCTGTACGCACCAACGGAGTGTACAGGTTGGACTGAAAATGTGACCAGTTAGATTTAGGGAGAAAGAAGGGAGAAGTCGGACACTGCTAAAAGGTAACATTCCTTTCTTTACACAGACTTACTTGTTAGTAATTGCAAATACTGTTAAGCATAGTCCTCTGATGTTTTTTAGCCTGTCCTGTCCAGAAGTGTAGCCATTATAATTATTGTCTGAAAGCCCAACTGATATATTTTTTCAAGTGGACCATTACGGCTTTAGCTATAATGTTCCACTTGATAGCCTAATTTATTAGATTTCTATTAGAATTTTTTATTTTGAGTTATTACAATCACAATGGAAAAGACCGTGGGACAGTAAAGAAAAAGAAGAAAGAAATATGAGTTGGGGAGAAAGTTAATAGAAGGACAGAAAGAGAAAAATTGAAAATTTGCTCTACCACCTGTCAAGAAAACCCAAACAAAAAACAACAACAGGGAAACCACAGCAACAACCAACATATGCATAAGTATCAGTAAATAATAAATATTCAATGTTACTGAGCAGCATACAGTATCAATAATACATGACATGTTTAGAGGGAGCAGTCGACGAAGATAGTGTGTATCTGTGAGTACCTGTTTGTACACCTTTTGAACACTTCTGTGTACACCTGTGTTTGTGAGCACATTTGTGTTCATAAAGTTTCTCCATTTAAGTATCTAATATTTTGTGTGGGGAGCCAAAGCCCTGGCCCCAGACCTCCAGAGACCACCTCAGAGCACAAAAGCTCCAGGAGGACCACCACAGGGACAATCATGGCAGCTACTGAAAAAAGAGCAGAGGAGAGCCCTGCACAGGGGTCGCCCAGCAGACACATTGCAGAAGTCGTGGGGGCAGTGACGATGAGCCTGCAGGATCTGCCTGGCAGCTGGCTGCACCGCAGCAGACAGAGCCCCGGGCCCAGAGACCTGAGGACCCCCACACTGACCAGGGGTCCGGCAAGCACACACCAGGAGTGAGCCAGTACAAACCAGAGGACCCAGCCCTGGACACTGAGAACCACTAATGCATCAGTGGGTGGTGGCACCAGCCACTGGCAGGGAGTATGGTTGAGGGAAACAGGCCCCAAAACCTGAGGTGCCTGAGATGTTCTGAGAGAGGCGGAGTCTAAGACCTGACCTGACACATAGACAAACAGGCAATCAGAGACAAAATATACATATACAAATACTCACACACTCGCTGAACATGAAGACACATGGAAATGAATGCCGTACACACACTCACACACCCCATACATACTCTGTACTCCCACGTCCAGGCACCAACACCTACAGAGGGGCAATCAATGCCCAGACCCATGACAGGCAAGAGGTTCCCTTTACTCTGCGATGGGGACAAGCACACCATCCCGGTCTTGCAGCAGCAGGGAAGCCCACCAGATGGCCAGCTCCTCCTTCCGGACCCCATGCCTCATGCCACCCACTCATATATGGTGTTGATGCGTGCTGTTCCAAAAAGGATTTAGAACAGGGGAGGGGCATGGCACCAACAATCCTCTGCCAGATAACAGCTGGTGTCAGCTCGGGCCAAGTGGAAAGGAGGGGACAGAGGAGGAATACCAGCCTTGCACCTCAGTGACGCACTTGCACTTCAAGGCGCTGCATGTGGGGTGGTATGATGGAGCAGGGGGTGCGAAGCAATTAGGGATGGGGAGGAAAAGATTGGAGGGCAATCCCTGAAGCTTCCTGACGCCCGTGGGCCCCCCTGTTCCCCGAAATCCACCATCCAGACCGGGTCCACAGCAGCAGCACCACCAAGCCCCACAGAGCATGAGGTGGCCCACCCAACCTCACCGCAGAGGAAAAACTACACCCCAACATTCAGCCAACTGCCAGAAAACATAAGGCAGTAGACACCCGGGAAGAATTCAGCCTCCAGCTTTGCTAGATCCCCCTTACGTGCAGAGTGGACTCCTCGAGCAAAGTCTGCAGGCCCTCCTCAGACCCTACCAAGCCACCAGCCACATACAGACCCCCCCGCGATAAAAAATGAGATAAAATCACAAAGTGCTTCATAGAAGCAGAAACAAAATCACATGACCAATTTAAGACAACACGGCTACAAGATGCAGTAAGTCAGAATCTCAATTTCAACTTTGGTCAAAAGTGCAGACTTCAAACTATATACCAGTTTTTTAATTGTGTCGATGGGCCACGTAAAACCAGAGTTATGATAAAAAATGCACGCAATATTTTTTTCTGAACAAAACAGTGGTGTTTACTACGGAGCCCCGCAGGGGACATGGGAGGGAAAAAAATTAAGATGGACTTTTGCGAGATCTCGCAAAACAAACTCGGGATCTCACAAAAGTTTTACCCGCATTCTTCGGAGGCTGCCAGCTTGAAGCCGACCAGGAAGTCAAGGCACGATGTGCCGGGAAAGCGGTGTTCCTCCCGGCTGTAGTAGGTCTCGACCTCCCGTTAGCTTCGAGATGGTGGGTGTCAGATCTCAGAAAACATCGGAGCACTTTTGCAAATATGTGATGTCTTGTAAACTGAGCAGATATCTGACGTTTACACAACTATATTCACGCATCAAAATATCTTAAAAGTTTATTTTGTGACCCAGAAAGAGTAATATTACAACTAAGTAGCTGCCGCCATTGTTGGAATTCAACTTTTGCGAGATCCCGAGTGTGTTTTGCGAGATCTCGCAAAAGTCCGTCTTAATTTTTTTTTCTCCCATGTCCCCTGCGGGGCTCTGTAGTTTACAGCGGGAAGAACGGTAAAAACGGCATTTTCTACAGACAGCGCTAGCAAACACTCTCTGCTTGCGAGTGAAAAAAGAAAAAGAAAAAACACCCCTTTCCCTATTCTTGTTCGATTTTACCATGTCAGCCAGTCAAAAAAATGACAAGGCAACCTGTGACATTTGGTTGTTTAGGGAGAAGGGGAAGTTTTTAGGAGTGACACCCGCGACGGAAAGCGGGCGAGTTTAGTGTGTTTGGAGGCTATACTATAGTTAGTTTGTTGTGTAGTTATTGTTTTGCTGCTGAATTTCACATTTTCTCCAAAAAACTCCCTCAAAGGCAGATTCCAGTGTAAACGCTGTTCCCACATGGAAAACTGGACTGATGCACCTCCTGTTTTCAGACCTGCAGGGTTTAGGCCTTTGGTGTTCTCCTCTGCCTTATACTGAACACAAAATACATTTTTTTGGACTGTCACGAATAATTTGTGTGCCTTCTTATTTGATGCAGCACACCTGATTGTTCTGTAAATAGATTTAAATGGTTATATAAAAATGCTTGAGGCCTTGGCTGCATTTTTAGGTAAATAGTACCATATAACTTTGTTGCTTGCAAAACTTGTGCATAATTTTTAGAAATGTACAATTTCTATTTGCATTTCAAGTTATGAAAATGATTCGTTAAACATTCGTTTGTGGGTTTTACAGTAAAAAATATAACTTATTTCTACTTGGATTTTGAATTTTTTGTCTGAATTTAGATCAACTGTGCTAATATAGTGTACCAAAATGAAAAAATAACTTTAAGATATTTGAGGTTGTGCTGAAAATAATGATACCAAACAAGGCAAGAAAAACATATTTTAAAGGTGAAATATAGAGGTAAAACCAAAAGTAGTCAAAAATGGCCAATTATACCCTGGACCCCAGAGGGTTAAACATGTAGGTTTTTAACAGCTTTTTAAAAGAAATGACTGAGTCCACAGATAGATCTCAAACTTAAAGGGAATGAGTTCCAGAGTCTGGTAGGCACTGATACAAACACTCTGTCACCTTTTGTTTTTAACCTTGTATGCTGGACAACTAGCAAGCCCTGGTCACAAGACCTCAGGGACCTGTTGGGGCGATAAGGAAGAAGAAGATCACTGATGTAAGTTGGAGCTACACCATGCAGGGCCCTATAGGATGGATGGATCCTGAACTTGACAGGGAGCCAATGCAGTTGAATCAGCAGGGGAGTGGCATGGGAGTATTTGGGATGCTTCGTCAGAAGCCTGGCAGCAGCATTTTGAACACCCTGCAGTCATTCCAGGGAGGCGTTACTTAAGCAAGTAAACAAGGAATTACAATAATCTAAGCGAGATGAAACAAAAGCATGAATAATCATTTCCAATGCGGAGCGTGACACAATGGGGCTCAGCTTAGCAATATTTCTTAAATGGTAAAAACAACAGCGAACCAAAGATTTAATGTCTGTGTCCAGCATCAGAGCTGGGTCAAAAGTAACACCAAGGTTCCTAATGGAGGGTTTAATATAAGAAGCAAGAGGGCCTAGAATTTTTTACCACAAGGGGAACAAATTTCTCAGGAGCAAAGATAATGACTTCTGTTTTATCAGCATTTAGTTAAAGGTAATTATCAGCCAACCAATCTGTAATGGAATCTAAGCAGGACTGCAAGATTTGGAGCTTAGAAACATCAGGTGGCCTGAAAGAGATATATAGCTGAATATCATCTGCATAACAATGATATGAAATATCAGAAAAAGAGCTAAGAAGTTGCAGAAGAGGGAGTAATTACAACAAAAACAATAACAGTCCCAAGACAGAGCCCTGTGGCACCCCATAGGCGAGAGAGCTGACGGAGGATCTGAACTTAGAGGAAACCACAAAGAAAGATTGTTCAGACAAATAGGATTTAAACCATTCCAATGCAGTACCCGATATACCCACTCAGTGGGTTTAATCTATCTAACAACATATGATGATCAACAGTGTAAAAGGCAGAGGTCAGGTCCAGCAAAATCAAAACGGTGCACTCTCCGGCATCATAATTCATCAAAATATCATTAGACGCTCTAAGAAGTACAGTTTCGGTAGAATGAGCCTTACGAAAGCCAGACTGATATTTTTCAAGAATGTTATGTTCATCTAGAACAACCGTGAGTTGCTTGGCCACAACCTTTCTAAAATCTTGGCAATAAAAGGAAATTTTGAGATGGGTCTGTAGCTGGAATGCAAAGAAGCATCAAGTTTGGGGTTTTTTAAAAGTGGGTGAATGGCAGCACTTTCACAGTAAACAGGGACCTGACCAGAGAGCAGAGATGCATTAATAATTATAAGAAAACTAGTACCAACGGACTTAAAAACATTTTTAAACAAAGACCCTGATAAAATATCAAGGGGGCAAGAGGATGATTTCATTGAAGTGACCAGCTTCGACAACTCAGGACACTGAGTTGTTGAAGCTGGTAAAATTGGAGCAGGTAAATGGTACATAGAGGGAGAGTCTTCATTTGAAGAGATTGGGACAGCAGCAGTGACCGGAATGACAATATCCCTAATAGTGTCAAACAAAACCTTGGGGTTACCTCTGCTCCTGGAGACTAGGTTTGAAAAATAAGCAGCCCTTGCATCACAAATTGAAGCATTAAAAGAAGCTAAAAGGTCTTTTAAATGAAGGAGTTGAACCTGTAAACGAGTCTTTCTCCACAAAGAAACACCATGCGAGAGCCATCAGAGCATTAAGCTCTCCAAGAAACCAACCCTAGGAGACCCCCAGATGCCCCAATGCCCCAAGCCCATAACTGCCCCCCCATCCCCCTCCCACACACACACACACACACACACACACACACACACACACACACACACACACACACACACACACACACACACACACACACACACAAAAAAAAAACAAAAACTAAAGCAGGACAAAACCACATAGTTATGGGGCAGTTATGGGTAGGGATGGGTACCGTGCCATTATGGCACCGGTTCTGACATAAACGGTAGTAACCAGACCGAAAAGCAGCACACATTTCAGTGCTTTATTTCGGTGCTTTTTCCCCCCTGAGATGTCACACACTTTGGATTCTAGCCAATCATTTTACCTTTGCAAGCGTAGTAGGCGGGCCCAGGTACGTACGTTCTTTTAGAGCAGAGCTACAGATTAAAAATGCCCAAGGCAAAGCAGTCAAAGTCTGGGTGTACTTCAAACTGCAAGCCTGCAACAAGTGCTTTAAGGTGATACTTTGCAAAGGAGGTAAATCCTCGAATCTGATGAAACACCTGGCGACGTATAGCATTTTGTTAAAAGCCGAGAAATGCGTCGTATTTGATAGCTTGCTGCGAGACCTCACACCGGGCACATCTACTGCGGGTGTGGTGCCTGTTATCGGACCCGGAGTTAGCAACATCCCCCAAAAACACGAAGAGGAGAGTCCTGGACCCTAGCCCTGCCACTGTAGCAGAAATGATGATGATGATGATGGCAGCAGCAGCCTTTCTTCTCTGCGTGAGTAGCTTAATGTTGTCCGTGTGTAATTTACGTTGATTAGGCTAACCACGTTATTACATTAATGCACGTAAGGTGAACTCGCAAACACCGTTGTAGTTACATGAAGCTGTCTTCTTGTTTGATGGCAGATACTCCCTTCACCCTGGCCAAAAAGGCTAAAATGACCAAAGAAAAAGTGGAAAACAGCTAAACATGAGAGGTTTTTGGACCAATTTTATGTTCTCCATTCTTTAAGCACCGGTTTGAGCACTGTTTAAGCACCGGCACCGTTTCAAAAGTACCGGTTTGGTACTGGTATCGGATAAAACCTAAACGATACCCATCCCAAGTTATGGGTACAGTAGATCCATTATAATTTAAAGGAGTACATTTCTTCATGATCTTCAATGTTTTTATGAATATTGGCCAGATTTAACAACCTTTCAGATTCCAATTTTCTTTGTTGAAAAACTGTAAAATGCTTTACATGTTGAGTGCATATTACATGCTGTTATCAGATATAACAACTGGAATAATGTTCAACCACATATATTATGACTTCTCATATGCATTTTGCACAATTTTTTTTTCAATCCCTTTTATGGCCTTTGTTTTTTTTTTGTTTTTTTTAAGACAATGAGATCAGTGTGGTTGAAGACTAATCACAGTCATCAGTACAGCCAATCCGTCTTGCCCTCTTACCATCGCCAGTTCCATTGTCAGACCATCCATCGTCCCCAGCTTCTACCTGTTCATCAGATTCAACTATTATCCACAAAAGTACAAAGAACAGGAACAAGGGCCTAGGAGAGCTTGATCGCAATGAAGCAAAGCAGGTCAAAAGCAAAGCCTAAAGCAATTTCCAGTGCTTAACTGCATTTTACAAACACTAACTTTTTTGTGTAATTTGCTTCAGTTCAATCAGTATAAATCTTTTTTTTTTTTTGGTGTATACTGTCCTGAGGCCAAACCCAAAGGGTAAGGAAATTTTCAATAAAAACGACAAAACTAAAACACTGTGACATCCAACTCGTCGACAAATGGTCAACATACTGGTTGCAGATATAATAGAATCACATGGCTAAGTATTCTTTGATGATCCTAAAAAAGTTGTCGAGTGAGCAGAATAGCAATACACTTTTTTTGTTTTTGAAAGGAGGATTCCACCCATAAGTGCTCGGACTAACTATGCACTGGGGATTGCAACGCTTTTTCCATATCTCCAAGATCTTTACTCAAAAAATGGTTATGTAAGTGTTATCTCTGAAACGCAACATCTCTGTAATTTATGCATGTTGTTACAGTGGTACCAAATATGCATTCCTTTGTTCCATTTTTTGTTGTGTATGCTTTTTTGTTTGTTTTTGTGTGTGACTGATTTGCACGCATGAGCAGGACCATTACTATGATCTGGAGGCCAATATTGGCTATCTTGCTTGGAGACTCAAGACTGTCCAACACAATACCTATGATGGTGCTAGTGGGTGTCCCAGGCCAAACTTTCAGGACAGTCCAACAACCCGAAGAGAATCTTTGTTTGTTAGAGGACGACTTTTTGGTGAGGAGTGCAGAGAGGCTCTGTCTGTTATTACACACTCAACAGATAGGTCTGTGCTTAAAGAGAAGATGAAAGCTACTTTTGAATACAGACAGAAGCTGGTTCATGACCCAGATGGAACATCATCAATCTTGGATGTCTTCCCTCATTTCCTTGAAACACCGGGGTTGTTGAGTATATTTATAGACATTTCATTATTATTAACCTTTATTTTACCAGGAAAAGTCCCATTGAGATTAAAAACCTCTTTTTCAAGGGAGTCCTGGCCAAGAGGCGACAACATGTTAAAATTACAAAGTTACATACATTCATGATATGAAACCAAAGATAACATTTTGCCCAGAACACTTAAGTAACCAGTATTTGGTTGCTGTTTTGTCTTTTTAATAGACTGATCAGGATTTTACAATGATGCTTGTAGATGAGGCCTCTGGAAGATTTCTTGCAAAGTGGCCTTCATATTTAAAGCAAAAAATCATCAGAGATAGCCAAAGTCTTCCATCAAGTCATTGTGTTGAGGAGTTACGAACATCTTTTGATCCAGAGGCTTCAAATGACTGGGGTAAATTAGGACAGTATTTCAGTATATAAAATACTTACATTTCCCTTTGTCTGTCCTAATACACTTAACTGACTGCAAATAGACTGAAGTAATTTATGCATCCTTGTGGTTTAAGCATTTTCAGAGATCTCATCATTTAACTGCTTAACAGAATTTCAGTTCATCTTTAACCTTTTGTCTCAAATATGCTTTTTGTCTTTAAGGCTGGGAGAGTGATATGGCAGCTCTTCTGTTGTTGCTGCATCTCCTGCCCCCAACATCAAAAGGCCACAAATAAAACCCCCACAAAAACAAAGCTCTTCACAGGCAACCAATCATCTTGTAAGATTTGTCAAGGTATGCTCTAATAGCATTTTTTTGTAAACACTGTTTACAATTAATGATTTTTCGTAAATGGTAAGCCACAAGATAAAAACAGAAATGATGAAATTAATTAATTATCTTTTATGTATTTGATATGAAATCATGCTGCATCGATACATATCGGAAGATATCAAATCTGTTTCCTTTCCAAAAGAAGTTAATTGACAGACATGGGTTCAGTACAATGTGAACTTCAAAAATTCAATTAGATTCAATTCAGTTTTATTTATACAGCGCCAAATCACAACAACAGT
>NW_005187718.1:532447-542823 GCF_000239375.1 Pundamilia nyererei
TGGCTCTTTGGGTGTTAAAGGTTGCAGACCCCTGGCCTAGGGGAATCATGTATAATGTAAACAGAATTGGTCCTAGCACTGAACCTTGTGGAACTCCATAATTGACCTTAATAAAGCATTACTGTGTTTTATTCTACTTGGATCCATTTGTGTTAAGACGGGTTACTTGCTTGGGCCCATAGACCTTATATGCAAGCCAAACAGATGAAAAAATGTTGTTACTCATGACTGAAATGTGCTATTCAAGTTCCAGGAAGGAGTCAGCCTCACTACTTTCCTGGAGAAAGCTGAGACCAGGCAGCCCTTCCTTCTCTGCATTGGTGAGCAAAAGAAGAACATTCAGTGGTTCTTCATCGTTGTAGACCAGAAACCTATCCCATGTGATCCTCCAACTTCAGTGGCTGCTTTTGATGGGCTATTCAAAGCACACTTTGTCTTCAGCCTCTCATATGATGAAGCTCTTTCCAGTTTTTACACCTTCATTCAAATCACAATCTACAACATTGATGTTGGAAACACAAAAGAAAGCCCTTGAGTCAAGGAACTGAGAGCCCGTCTGCTGTGAGACGGTTAAAATGCCCACAAGGTCCACACGCTTGTAGGAGGGTTTAAAAAAACTGTTTGACAATGTCCAAATGCTTTGTTTGAAAAACATACCACAAAAATTGTTCAGCCATTGTCAACATTTAAAATGTCATCATGGTTTATATCCAAACAAAAATCTGCGTTTAAAATGTGGAGAGCAGGGATGTTTTTCGTCTTTTTGTACTTACAGTGGCTTTAGAAAACATCTCCATAATGCACATAGTCGTTGTCAAAATAAACATGTAGGGATGGAACAGGAAGTTGTCCAACAAACACATTCTCAAGGAGACTTTTTTAGTGATCAACCATCTACTTCTGCATCTATATCACAGGTACCCACTGTTATTTCACAAGACTCGCTTGTTGGAATGTGTGGATCTACTGTTGCTCACTTCTGGTCTTACTGAAAGTGCTGTTCAAACAATAATTTGTTCTGTTGAGGAAGTTGTCAGTCATGTTCAGAGTCAAGCAAGAGAAGCAGTACTCCAACATTTTTCCCTGATAGTAAGAAATCAGACATTTACAAAAGAGTTGAGCACAATTTAAACCAATTAGATAACCCCTTTTCAAAATGTAACACTGAGAAAAAAAGACAGAAATATTATGATGAAAAATGGGAAATTGTTGAGCCTAAATAATTTGTACTTGGTGTAAGATTGGATACACGTAGACATAGAACTACAGGTATTTGTCAGAGACATTTTAGGTACGATAAATTTAATTTTCAAAAATAAAGAAATTAGATAATGCTTCTTGCATGAGAAACAAACACAAGCTGGGTTATACAAAGACATTAACAATGAATTATATTTCCAAAACCATCCTCTGTTTTCACAACAGCAACATGCTCTACAGATTATACTGTATTACGATGATTTTGAAACTGCCAACCCATTACATTCGAAGAAAGGGATCCACAAACTGGGCTGTATGTATTTCACTATAAAAAAAAACCTCCCACCAAAGGTTAACTCTGTGCTGATGAATGTACATCTAGCTGCTCTTTTCTACACAGAAGACTTAAAGAAATATGGTTTTGAAGAAATACTAAAGCCTTTGATGGATGACTTGAACATTTTAGAAACTATAGGTGTAGTGGAGATATTGAAGATAGGCACGGCTGTGGCACTGACTCAGTCTTTGAGCACTACGGTCACCCCGGTGTGTCGGCCAGAACACCACTTAAGGCCAAATTGTCCCAGAGTGCGAAAGAAGGAGGGAGCTTGAGGTGTGTGTGTGTGTGTGTGGTTTCCTACAAAGGAAATAAACAAGGGAAATAACAATAAATAAAGAGAATAGACAAGTCAAATACTCAAATATAAACATAATACAACATAATTAACATAATCAAATATAAAGATCAGAAAAATATAGTACACTTCAAACTGCTCATACCATGCAACTAAATAGCATTAGTGCGAGGTTAAGCAACCGTCAGTACACAGGAACTACTTCCGATAGTTATACAAAATAAAAGCGTCCCCCATTATAATCCGCTATAATGCTCTTATTGCGAAGGGCAAGCGAGACGCCATACTTCCGGTCGAACTACGTTCGCTATTTTCTTAATCCACGTACCTAATTGTTCGCTACAAACTCCGCTACTTCAAAGTAAACAATCACAAGCATCACATACAACATACAGAGAAGGTCTGATAACACAGGAACGACATTATGGACATACGAGCGACCATACATGCATCAAGAACCGGGGTAAGCTAACAACATAAGTTAGCATATGAAATGAGGGTGAACTCACGCGTTGCATGCGTGGCCTACCGCTCCAACTATGGACTACATTAGCTCCTAAATGGTAACGTACTACAGTACTAACACAAACAAAGGCAGAATATAACACAGGTCACTACTTACTTGTCATTTACGCACACCTAACATGCCCCAGGAATCAGTGCACCCCCTCCAGACCAACACTGCCCATCCGCCATTAAACTGCCCACCTTACTAACCGGATGATGTCACTAGAAGGTGGGCTGGCCCAAACAGACAGAAGACCGAACATTACATGAACCTATATAAACTTATAAACACCAGTAAAACTATTTTATGAACTTTGGGGCCTTTTATACAATAGGAATCCTGCTTCCCTTTACTGAAGAGCCAGTGTTTGGTTCTGTTGTTCAAGTTACATGAGACAATCTTGCTTTAAATGGCTTACTAGGTTGTGTTGAATCGTTTAGTACAACACACTGGTGTAGGTTTTGTTTAGTAAACAAGGAAGAAATTCAATCTGTGTTTAATGAAGACAGTTCTGACCTTGTTCTGTGCTCCAGAGGACTTCATATTGAACACTGTAATGCATTAAGTGTAGACCCTGCTCTCTCTTCCGTCTATGGAGTTAAAAGATCTTGTGTGCTCAGTTCATTGGAATATTTTCCAGCACTGACAATTATGCAGTTGATGTAATGCATGATTTATTGGAAGGAGTTGTGCAGTATGAGCTCAAACTTTTTTTTGTAAATGGCCTGTATTTGTACAGCGCCTTACTAGTCCCTAAGGACCCCAAAGCGCTTTACAAATCCAGTCATCCACCCATTCACACACACATTCACACACTGGTGATGGCAGCTACATTGTAGCCACAGCCACCCTGAGGCGCACTGACAGAGGCAAGGCTGCCGGACACTGGCGCCACCGGGCCCTCTGACCACCACCAGGAGGCAACGAGTGAAGTGTCTTGCCCAAGGACACAACGACCGAGACTGTCCGAGCCGGGGCTAGAACCGGCAACCTTCTGATTACAAGGCGAACTCCCAACTCTTGAGCCACGATCGCAAATACATGATCAAAAATGGCTACATCTCCATTAGCACGTTACTTGACAGGATACAGATTTTTAATTGTGGTTTTGTAGAGTTAAAAATAAACCAAGTGGGTTAAAAATAGATGATAACAGCAAACACTTAGGTTTAAATGCCCTTCAGTCATTATGTATCCTACACAATACTCCACTCATTTTTGGAGACATAGTTGAGCGGGACAATAGCTACTGGAATTGTTGGAATTGTGTTGTCCCCAGTCCTTACTGATGGCATGATATGTTACTTGAAACATCTGATCTGTGATCACGATAACATGTTTAAAAACTTGTTCCCTGGTAGAAAATTAATTTGTAAACACCAATGATTCCCTATCCAAGGTGTATTAAGAAAATTGGCCCTCTTATCCACACAATTTCTTTTAAAAAGGCTGTCAAAAATTTTCAAAACCTTACAAAATCTCTAGTAAAGCAACATCAGGTTCAACTGGCCTTTTACTATGAAAACTATTGTAATAAAAGGTTTTGGTCCTTTAAAATTAAAAAGAGTTAATAGCATTGAAGGTGGACATTTATTGTGCGAGTCATTAAATGCAGATTCATGTGTAAATGTTTCAACTACAAATTGGGTTAGAAATTATGGCACTGAATACCAGGTTGGCTTGTTTTTATGCACTGGAATTGCCAGTGATCTACCAGTCTTTAAGATAATTTGCTATATCATAATACATGAACAACATGCATTCATAATAGGCTGTACTGTCAACACCTTATACTTTGATGAACAGTATCGTGGATACTGTATTGAACAAAAGAGTAATGAGCATGCTGTTATTTGCATTGACCAGCTCACCTATGTCAGACCCTTTGATAAGCAATATTCTAATGAAAGTGGGAACATATACATTATTCCATATTGTTACATGTTTTAGAAAATGTTTTGAAATTGTGGTACATATAAAAAGAAATGTTTTTCAGAAAAACATTGGGTCTTTTTAATATTTTTTCCCAAGGAATTTCTAAAAGATCAGAACAGTAAAATTTACACCTTTAAGAATTAATTAGAAGATGACTCTTATGTAGTTAAAATAAAATACTCTGTGAGACTTCATATATACACTCTCAACACTTAGTTAGTGTTAATGAGTGTTAAATTATCAACTACAGACAGGTTTGATATTTAACACTAAATCAGAGTTAATGTACTTTCCAGTTAAATTAACACTCACTGGTGTGGACCTATGTAGACACTTTAATAGTGTTGAAAATCAAATCTGACAGTGTTAATTTGGGCATGCTGTGTAATTATATATGTAAGTAATCGCCGGTGTTGTAAATAAAACGTTCTGTTTGCACAGTACAGAGTCAGCAAACAGGACACCAGATTTTTAAGATTTTTATATTCCCAGTTCATGAGGACAGTCTTCTTAGTAATGCATAAGGGAGTGAGACCCATGTGGACTGTATTCATCTCTGTAGTGACTACGTTCACACTGCAGGCGAAAGTGCATCAAATCCGATTTTTTTGACCCTATGCGACCCATATCCGATCATGGTATGACAGCGTGAACGGCACAAATCCGATATTTTCAAATCCGATCTGGGTCACTTTCGTATGTGGTACTGAATCCGATACATATCTGATGTTTTAGAAAGCGACTGCCGTTTGAATGGTCATGTCGCATTAAATCCGTCTTTTACGTCACTGACACAAGACAGATGCCAGTTATTAGCGCCGGAGAAGACATCATGAACGTTTCCTGGCCATCCAGTGTAGATGTCAGAGAAACTGTTGGGAAGACAGTGCTGGAGAAATGTGAACATTTTATTTATACTGTATAATCTACAGATTTTGACAGAAATCTGCAACTATCCTTTGAAGCACCGCTCCTCTCCAAAACGGCAATAAGGATCATTGTTAGGCCATATGTAAATAACAAAATAACTTTATAACTAAAGTCAGAAACAAGTCTTTACATTAAGGGCCATTAGTCAAACAATACCGTTTGGTCTGGGTCTAAACAGAGCGCGTTGTGTGTGACGTCTTCTTTTGCGCATGCGGGCCGCTTTGAGGGTTCACACTAGAGCGCGTTTGCTGTCACATTTTATTTGTAGTGTGAACGAGCAGACAAAAAAAAAATCGGATTTGATCAAAAAATCGGAATTGAGCATTGAGACCTGCAGTGTAAACGTAGCCTAAGTCACCCAACAAGCAAACTGAAGTGGAGGATGGAATGTTACATTTCAGACACTTTGATGTGTCTTCACATATCCAGCATCAAAACCTCTGAACTGGTGGACAGAACCAAAGAGTGTGGATGTGATTGTCAGGTGTATTGCCTTGACAGTCTAAGCAGTTGTTAGACGACGTGAAACCCATCATCAACATCTGTTGACCTGTATAGTGCATTCTATGTAGTAGAGTGCACTAATCAATTTAAAGGTTTTTAAACATATTTAAGACCAGACGTTGTGGTCCAAGCTGATTGATTAATCTGCCTCCCAATTTGCAATAGGAAAGGATGTTGATTCATCTATTTTGGTGTTCTGTATATTTTAGGCAGTAATTTGGGGGTTTCAGATTGAGGAATTGCACCTCATTTGGTGGTGTTTGCAATGTGACTTAATTAAGCTTACATTTCTTTTTTTTACTATAGATTTAATTTTTTGTTATTCTGAAAATCTGTTCTTGATATTCCCATACTGTATAACTAATCTGTCAAATGGAATAAAGTCTGTTCCTTCAAATATATGTTCCAGGTATTTAATCCCTTTACAACTCCAGTCTGGGAAGTTAATCATATTATTGTTTTGTAGCATGTCAAAGTTGTTCTAGGTGGGGTTGTGTTTGCATTGGATTAAAGAAGACTCATTTTTAGAAACTCCCACCATGCTTTCAGAGTGGAGCTGATGTTTGATGTTTGAGCTAAAGAATGGGTGGTCAGAAATCTATATATTATTGCATCAAATTAAGTAACCTACATGTATTTATTGATGACAGCCTAACTTTTATGAAACCAGTTCAGTCAGGATGTATTATAAGGAGGGTTATCTTCTCTAATATTTATGAGATAGCTTTCCAGATTATTTTAAGGTCCACATTAATAAGGGATATTGGACGATAGCTGGTGGGAAATACAGGGTCTTTGCCTGGTTTTAGCAGGTGACTAATGTTGGCAGAATTCATCTTTGGTAGTGACCATTTTCCCTTGATTTCCTGCAACATTCTGTGAATACTGGTGCCGAATTGTCTAGAACGCTTTTTAGAATCCAGGTTGAAATCCATCTGGACCTGGAACCTTATTATTGGGCATACTTTTTTCAGAATCAGAATCAGAAAGGGTTTTATTGCCAAATGTTGAGCAGGTTTACAACATTAGGAAATTGCTGCGGTGCTTCAGTGCAAACATGCTGTCACAAAGTGCGCTTAAATAGATATGAAAAAAATAAAAGTAAGAATAAGAATTAAAAGTGCTACGTAGAAAGATATATGCATGAGATATACATGAGATATATACATGAGAATAAGAATTAAAAGTGCTACGTAGAAAGATATATACATGAGTGCAGGTGGTGATCAGTGCCAAAACATGGAATCATGCAGTGAACACAGCGTAGGGTCATGAGTTAGTGGTGGGAACAGTCGTACGTTTATTGTTCATGTGTCCAACAGCAGAGGGGAAGAAACTGTTCTTATGACGAGAGGTTCTGGTGCGAATGGACCGGAGCCTCCTGC
Organism: Pundamilia nyererei; assembly: GCF_000239375.1. Taxonomy (NCBI): domain Eukaryota; kingdom Metazoa; phylum Chordata; class Actinopteri; order Cichliformes; family Cichlidae; genus Pundamilia; species Pundamilia nyererei. The sequence goes on from NW_005187718.1 coordinate 539,545, forward strand.
CTGAGGGGAGCAGGTCAAACAGACTGTATCCAGGGTGAGAAGGGTCAGCTGAGATCCGAGCTGCACGCCGCAGTGTCCTGGAGGTGTACAGGTCCTGCAAAGATGGGAGTCTGCAGCCAATCACCTTCTCAGCAGAGCGCACAACACGCTGCAGTCTCTGTTTGTCCCTGATAGTGGCTCCAGCGTACCACACAGTGATGGAGGAGGTGAGGATGGACTCGATGATTGCGGTGTAGAATTGCATCATCGTCCGTGTTGGCAGGTTGAATTTCTTCAGCTGCCTCAGGAAGTACATCCTCTGCTGGGCTTTCTTGATGACGGAGGTGATGGTGAGCTCCCACTTCAGGTCCTGAGTGATGGTGGTACCCAGGAAGCGGAATGAGTCCACAGAGGTGATGGGGTGTCAGTCAGGATGATGGGGGGGAGTGGAGCTGTGTGCTTCCTGAAGTCCACAATAATCTCCACTGTCTTCTGGGCATTCAGCACCAGGTTGTTGTGGCTGCACCAGGACACCAGACGTTCAACCTCCCTCCTGTAGGCAGACTCGTCCCCGTCCGAGATGAGCCCAATAACGGTGGTGTCATCTGCAAACTTGATTAGCTTGACAGACTGGTGGGTGGAGGTGCAGCAGTTGGTGTACAGGGAGAAGAGCAGAGGAGAAAGAACACAGCCCTGAGGGGAGCCGGTGCTGATGGTCCGGGAGTCCGAGACATTCTTTCCCAGCCTCACATGCTGCTTCCTGTCCGTCAGGAAGTCAGTGATCCACCGGCAGATGGGATCAGGCACATTCATCTGGGAAAGCTTGCATCGGAGATGGTCTGGAAGGCGCCGCGGGCTTTTCAGGGCTTCCTGGAGTACACTGGATGTCAGTGGTGAATCCAGTGCCATTGCTTGACTGCCTGATAATTTCAGAAGGGTTACATTGTCAACAAACTAATCAATTTTATCTTTAGATGGGTTTATCTGTGGTGAATATAAAGCTCTGTAAATGTCCCTGAAATGGTTGGTTATTCTTTCAGGATCACATACTGTATTCCTAGTTAAATCTTTGATGGCACATATAGTTATTTTTTCTGTATTTATTTTTAAATGGTTAGCTAGAAATTCACCTGATTTGTTATCATGATCAAAATTTTGCAAGTGGAGTCTTTGTCCTAAGAATTTAGCTTTTTTAATAATTATTTCATTTAATTCTAGTTTTGTTATACATATTTTGTCCAGCATTTCCTGTTTCTAGGAGGACACATAAGCTTGTTCTAAGGATTTTTTTCTAATTCCTAATTTTTGTTTTCACTTTTCGGTGCAGTGAGAGAAGGGAGGAGGAAGAAAAATATGGAAAAAGGGCAAGTGGGAGAGATGAAATAGAAAACTTGAAAGAAAAAGAGAACATTGTAATAAACACTTTTATGCTACAGAGATTGATGGTGATTTATGTATTATGACATTGAATTAACAAATTGACATTAATAAGTCAGAAAGATGTTAATGGAAGAAGAGGAGAGAAAAATGTAGCTGATTGTTATCTGGAGTGGCATTAATACAACCAGGGAGTGGGGCTGGGTTGTGGTGGAGCTGCCCGTCCACATAGAGCTGGTTAACATTGATGACAGCATGGGAGCCCTTATCAAGGTCCAGAATTTCATCAGGGAACCTACGCTGAAGTCCGTTCCCTGTCGCGACTCTTTACCTGCTCCTTCTGCTTGGAATGACTGAATTTGGCCATGACAGGACGCGGTCTCCGTGCATCAGACCTCCTGGTTCCCAGAAAATGGACTCTTTCAAAGCAAATGTTTTCACAGTGTCATGAGTGATCAATGCTGCACTGTTACACCTGAGAGGGTTCTCCCACCTACCATATCCCACTTTAAACCCTGATGCCTCCTCCATCAAAACACTAACAGCAAATTCAGTAATTTGTTATGGCTCATCGTTATGTGTAGGGAATTTATCTTCTTTTTTAAAAGCCCAGCTGTGAGCTTAAGTAATGCTTGGGCCCTGTGTTTGTTCATGAATCTGTGCTGTCCTGTGATGTTTGGCTTCCTAATACTTTGTGTTAGCACCCTTATAAAGCCTGTGCAGCAGCAGTACCGCTAGTCTCTAACTCAGAGGGGGTAAAGGCATCACAGGAAAGTCAGCTAGCTAACCCAGACTTAGCTGCTCTTGAAGCTTTCTGTCAACTGTGTATGCAGCTAATAAGCTAGTTAAGAGTTAATTTCTTTAAGCCAGTCCTGTCATAGCCTGGGTCTGAAGACCCAGGGCTCATGTATTTTTTGTATATGTTTATTTTTCCGTATGTTGTGTTTTTGGTGGTTTTCTCTCCTTTTTTGTCCTTCTTCTCCCTGTGTGCTCCCGGATGGTTTTGGGTCGCTGAGCGGACTGCGACCCGGAACTGTTCCCGCACTGGAGGCTGCCGCACCTGCCGCTCGTTAGCCTTCACCATCTGCAGCTGATGGCCTCATCGTGGGTGTCCATTTTAAGAAGGTGGCAGACCTCTAGTCACCGCGGGATTATACAATGTCAAACCTGTAAAGTACCTCCGTTGATGAGTGTTTATGTGAACGACATTGCTACTGTGGATTTCCTGCTGAGCTGTGTGTGTTTTGTGTTGCCGGGAGTCGGGAGCGAGGAGCGTCGTCACAAGGGGAAATCACGGAGCGGAATCGGGTTTTGCAGTCGTCACTCTTTCACTGTTTATGGACACGTGCACTGTGTGGAATTCACAGAGGAATCGCCACGGGAGCCACAGTGCTGGATTTGTATATAGTTGTTGTTTTTGTCCACTCACTATAAATAAATCCACTGTCCTTCACTATAAGAGTCTAGCATTTGGGCCCTACTTTCCTCAACTCCATGGTGTGCCATTGCTGACTGTGACAAGTCCAGCTTCAAGTGATAACAAGAAAGAGAAAAGAAAAAGGCTTACATGCTGTGGCAGATGGCCTTAGACATATCTCCATATCTCCACAGGTATGTCATGTAGACCAAATGTCTTTCCACTCTTCATCCTATTCATAGCTGCCCTCATGTCCTCCTTACTAATCTTCTGCACTTCCTAATTCACTAACCATTCTTCGATCTCAATTTCTTTATTCATCAGCTCATCAAAGTACTCCTACTTCCATCTTCTCAACACACTCTCTTCACTCGTTAATAGCCTTAACCAAACAAACCTGCTGCACATTTTACAAAATTTAAAGGGTTGATTGTGTTTAATGAAACGTAAGCGCTAACTCATATGGAAAAGAAATAAAAGACTTGCATAAGATGTGGCCTACTTCA
>NW_005187718.1:544959-546393 GCF_000239375.1 Pundamilia nyererei
TGTACCTCTGGTGCAAATTACTGACCTCTGTCATCATTTTAGGTGGGGGAACTTGCACAATCGGTGGCTGACTAAATACTTTTTTGCCCCACTGTAGCTAAATCAGTCCAAATCTAGGATAACACCCTGCTGTTGCAATGTTTGGGTGCTTGTAAGTAGGTATGGCTCCGGAGAAAACAGATCCTGTTGGCCAAATATTTCCTCAAACTAAGGAGAACAGAGCCAAGGGTCACTACAAAAACCTGATGAAAGGCAGCACAACAAAGGCAACACAGGTCAAGAGTATTAGATTTCACTTGGTTCTGTTCTTTTTGCACATCAGGTTTTGTCTAAAAACCTTCAATTAGGCAGGATAAACCCCCTACTGCATGCAGAGAAGAACACAGAAAATACAATATTGTGCTATTAGTAGGTATCACTGCAGAGATTTATAAGATGATACACTTAATAATAGGGCTGGGTATCGTCACTGATTTCTAGAATCGATTCGATTCCAATTCACAAGGTCCTGAATCGATTCGATCCACGATTCGATTCAATTCGATTTGAATCTGGGAAATTTTGCCTCAGACAGTCAGAAATATTATAATTCTGATCAGTACATTTACATATTTTTGTATCTATAGAAAGGAAGCTGACACTTTCCAGACTTTATCAAAGGTGTGAGCATGACAGCAGATGTCTTTGTGTCAAAGTAGCTGAAGATAAAACCTGAAGGTGATTTTCCTGGCCTGGGATTTTATAAAAATATTCTGTAGTACATCAAAAATAAAAGAAAACCATTAAGCAACTTATGACATTGCCTCTGAAGTTACAGCGGTTTTATTAGAGACACGGCTAAGCGTTTGGCATTTTGTATAATTTAAAAAAGTTAAAATTTGTTCAGAAGCCTATTGAACGGCAGAAAATTTCTTTTCGGAAGTAAGTAAAAGGAAAAAAAAACATCGGCGACAGCGCTGTAAGTAACGGTAGTCTTGTGCGTAACAAGCAAGCGAATAATGCACAAAACAGATTTCGGAGATAGACGGGAAACTGTTCTTGAAGTGCAGAGAGAGAGAGAGAGCTGTGCATGAAGTGTGATTTTATTGTGGTGGAAGCAAAACAGCAAAAGTAAGAGGGAGTCCATGACGATGTTTATGTGAAGCTTAGTTTGGATCTTCTTTTTCTGCTGGTTCAGTCAATATTGTTTAGAGAGAGATAAAACTAACAGCTTTAGAATCAGTGCAAAAAGGGCGTAAACACAAAGCACGGAACGTCAAAACATCGGAATCAGCGAGCTGTCGGGTGAGAAAGGCGACATCTCACTGATTCTGATCCGCAGGTCCACGCTTTGTGTTTACGTCATTGTGCAGAAGCCGTGTACCTGCACTCATTTACTGTTTTAAATGTTTGGTGGTTGTCAAAATTTTGTGAAGTTTCACCTGAGATTCTGGA
>NW_005187718.1:547098-548287 GCF_000239375.1 Pundamilia nyererei
TTTTTTTCAGGTTAGTAAGTAATAAGGCCACACATGTGGTCCACATAATTTACATGCCAAATAAGGGTAAAACCTGACCAGCAGTTTGTTTTGCTGAGATCGGTATTCGTCTGTTTTGCTCATTGAAAGGTGTTACGATCGAGAGTAGGAGCTAGCTTAGCTCGCCACATCCTGGAGTAGCTGTCAGCTTTGTTGTTTTCTAAACTTAAGGCACCCTCTTGTAACAAAAGTACACCACGGCTCCTGTATATTTGAGTTAATGTGTTCGCAGAGACAGTTTGATGTGTTGTCATTGTTATTGTCTAAAGTTAGTGCAATAACCTACAATAATTCTGATCGCTCTGCAATGTTGATGTGGAGATTTCCACTATACAGATATGCCATTAGTATATGGTACAGTACTGGAATGTTTGCTTTATCAAACTATGTGTGAAAAAAGTACGATTTATAGCTCTTAGTAACAAACAACAGAGATGACAGTTTAGATTTTTGTTTATAATATTTTAGTTTGTTCTGATTTTGGGCTTTGGGAATGTGAGACAGAGATGGGAAGAAGTTTTTGCAACCTGTTGTGAACGCATGAATGTGTTTAAATAAAGATCTGGCAGAAGCGAGAGAGGAAACACACTACCTGTCGTCCATCTCATGATTTATCTGTTTTTTTTCAGAACCAGACATAATCTGTCAGCCGCCCTCTTGCTTGGGGTGTGTTACAATCACCATCAAACCCAAGATGTACACTGTATTACCAAAAGTCAAAACTCAACCATCCAAATCATTAAATTCATCTGTTCCAATCATTTTCATGGCCACTGGTGTAGAAACATGATGGCTGAAGGAGGATTTCTATAAATGACTGTGCCTTATTATTATCCAGTCAGTTTGCCAGGATGTGTGGTTAATTGGCTTCTCCAGTTTCTTCCATGCTTATGAAGATTACAGTTGTCTTCATGTTGCTTTAGTAAGGGGCTTGTGGTAGCAGGGTTGAAGAAGATGATGTGATGGCTTCAGTGTATAGCATGAGCCAAAATAAACATTAGTGCAATTGTTATCCATATATGTCACGATCTGGTTACAGGGACTCAAATGCAGAGCGGTTAGGTGTCTCCAAGGTGTAGTTTATTTACAGTGCCAGTGCAATATATGTACAATGAAGGGATCCAAAACTCCGGGGAATCATAGGGTAGCT
>NW_005187718.1:558895-560379 GCF_000239375.1 Pundamilia nyererei
CGCGACGGGGGAAGAGGAGGGGCAAATCAGCCCCGCCGCCAGCGACTCCGCGATGTAGCGCTCCATAGCATCCCTCTCCGGCCGGGAGAGGCTGTACAGGCGGCTAGACGGCAGCGGAGCCCCAGGAAGAAGATCGATGGCACAATCGTACGGGCGGTGCGGGGGAAGGGACCGCGCACGATCCTTACAAAAAACATCCCGCAGATCGTGATAAACCCACGGAACCACCGAGAGGTCCGGGGCGCCCGACGGCAAGGCCGCGGGCGGGAGCGGAGCGGGGGAAGCCACAGCCCTCCGGGCTGTTCATGTGGCAGGCCACACTCCAACCAAGTACGGCACCCTTCTCCCAGTCAATATGTGGGTTGTGGAGAACAAGCCAGGGGTGACCCAGGACCAGCGGAGTGAGAGGGGCCTTAAACGAAAAAACCCCCAAATCCTTTCCGTGTGGTTGCCCGAGAGAGATAACGAAAGGAATTCAGAAACATGAGTGATGTCAAACAGGCGCTGACCTGATAGTGCGTGAACGCGGAGAGGGCGTGACAGAGGCTCCAAGGCGATGTTTAATTTGGTGGCGAGTGAGGTGTCAATAAAGTTCTGCTCGACCCCAGAATCAATGAGAACGGAGAGAGAGTGAGAAACAGTCCGAACACGTAGTTTAGCCGGCAAGAGAAGTCTGGGGAGAGGGCTTTCACTCGACAGATCGCCCACCAGCACCCTCTCGATCACTGGTGAGTGCGCCCTTTTGCCAGCGTTGGGCAGGAGGAGACAGAGTGTCCTTTGCGGCTGCAATAAACGCACTCACCGGAGGCAAGGCGGCGCTGGCGGTCCGCGGGCGACAGCAGTGAGCGCCCAAGCTGCATGGGTTCTTCCCCATCCCCGGTGTCGGTGTCACACGACCCATGGGCAGCAGTAGAGGTCCCACAAAAATCCAGCGGGGCATGCCCCGAACGCCCGCGCACGCTCCGATGTGCGCGCACCTGGTCGTCCACCCGCATACACAAAGCCAAAAGCGCATCTAGGGAGGAAGGCAGTTCACGGAGCATCAGTTCATTCCTTATTTCCTCATTAACATTAGTTCTACCGGTTCAGCCAAGGTAGAAAAGTCAATAGAAAAATCAGCCATGCTGCGTTTACCTTGTTTAAGCGCAACCAAGCGCTGGCCGGCGGTGGCAGTTGTGGCTTTCCTGTCAAACACACCTTTAAACTTAGTAAGAAAGTCAGAAAAGGTGATGTCCGGCTCCGCCTGAAGCGCAGCTTGAGCCCAGGTTAGAGCACGGTCCTGGAGTAACTGGACAATATACAGTAAGCAATTTTCGCACCATCAGTAGAAAAGGCTTGCGGTTGCTGGCGAAACTGAAGGGCACATTGAGTGAGGAAACCAGCACATTTATCAATCTCTCCCGTGAAAGCCCTTGGAGTAGGGAGAAATCTGTCAACGTGAACAGGTGAGGGAGCAGGTGGCGCGACACTTACTGCTGGAACTG
>NW_005187718.1:561827-563515 GCF_000239375.1 Pundamilia nyererei
GGGTGGGGTGTACACCCTGATGGTACTTTGGATTCCGTGTTTAATGCTTAAATTTGTTTGATTATCCAAAACATTTAAATATGACAGCAAATAAAAATAAGAAATCAGGAACAGGGCAAACACTTTTCCACACCACTGTATGTCCAGGTTTTAGAGCAATGCATTCTATTTTACTGACATTTTCCATGTACTGCAAGATTTGTGGAACAGAGTTATTTTAATAATGCCAGTCTGCAAGTTTTCTGTTGTATAGCATTCCTTTACATATTTTACAAACATTTTTAGAGGGACCAAATCCATAATTTTTAACTGGGTACACCTATATTCAAAAGCAGGGTTAAAAATTTACCGTTGCCTTACCCTGACTACATGTCACCCCCTTCCCTGATTTCGAGCCATATATATATAATTTTTTATCCTTTTATTTGTATGTTGACATCAAAGGCAGATGCCCTTGTATCTCACATTTGATTGGTATAGTTTTAAAGTGATATGATAGCTACAATTCAGACACCATTAAGGCAATGCTACATATACTATTGTGAAATAGTTGAAATGGGAACATTCCTGGTGACTAATTTCTTAGTCAACTAAACCAGGTAAAAAACAGACTAACCGACAAGGCTAAACAGACTAAGAAATATTCCGTAACTAAATATAGCTATAGTAATATAGCTATAATATAGTTACAGTCATGAGTAGTGCAGCATCTGACAGAAAAATATGCCTTTCCACAATTTTATCACAGCTTAGAAAGACTTGACTTTTAGCCTCAAGTTGACTGAACTTGTGAGTGATGAAGAATGGCACAAGTGTATTCTCACTTGCATCGTTGGTGCCTCTGTGAGGCAGAATAAAACAAACATTCTCCAATTTCAGTACTTGAAACCTTCAACCTTCTCACGTAACATTTGGAAAGAAAGCAAATAAGCTTTATTTTCATACTGCGGCTGTTCATCTGTGGCACCCTGTGAATTTACAGTATGTGAATAACCATAACAAAATGGCATTGAACAGGCTTTCACAGTGCTAGAGGTAAGTGAGATGACGAATAGAATCTACTTAGAGGCTAAGCAGGAAATTCAGTATCAAACTGATCCACACTTCTATCAGCGTGACTGCTCAGGGCATTATAAACCTGGATCTGTTATTGGTGCTTTAACAAAGAGATGGGCTTTCCCCTTCCCGCTCAGTCCACTCTCCCATCGTACAAATCAATATATATAATTTTTCAAGATCAGGACAAATCCACTGCAATGCTGACGTTATTAAAACAATAAATACATCGCAGAGACAGGTATTTGCTGGGAGCCACAACTGGATTAAAGGTCCTATTTTCTCCACCTCTCACTCTCTTTCTGCCTAGTTAATTTATATATACCCCACTTCTTAATACCACTCCCTGGTTTTTAGTAATAACATAAATAAAACTAAACTGTAGGTGTTTGCACTGAGATGGAGGGTTGCTCGATTGCTCAAGTCATCCCCCTCCTCAGGTCTCTTCTTCTCCATGTGTATTTCTTCTTCAGTCACTTTCCTCACTTTCCTGTGTTAATAGACCACTCTGGCCTGCAATGACTTTGCCAAATTATTCACAGAAAAATCCAAAAGATTAGACAAGCAATTGGTACATCAACAGCATATTCAGGATATGTACTGTGTCCACCGAAAAAGTGTTTAAACACCAT
>NW_005187719.1:0-2237 GCF_000239375.1 Pundamilia nyererei
CGCGAACAGGTGTGAAATGTGTGTGTTTAGTTAGTTTGTTTGTTTGCTTGTTTTAATCAATTTTAAATCATGCTTTTTATTTGTTTTTGTTTCTAATGTCTCTGTAAAGCACTTTGAATCACCTTGTTGTTGAATTGTGCTATACAAATAAATTTGCCTTGCCTTCAGTATCTTGCCTACAAGGATATTTTGACATGCAAATTGGAAAAAAAGGCTATATAAATATTTGATTGTCTCAAAGTATGTGGAATATTGTTGACGAAAACTGTACATGTTAAATAACAACCCAGAGATTTATAAGTTTTCATTGCATTTGAACCCATTTTAATCAAATATATTAACTGATTAATTGATTAGTCTTTACCTCTGAAAACACAGCTTCTCAAAGTGATATATTGATCTCTGTGTTGGGAAGTTACAAAGTGTCCATGAGACGAGTTCCAAATGAACATAATGAGTCTGGTGCTGTGCAGAATTAGGATGGCGTCAGAAGAATCTTTATGTGGGTGGAATGCGGTGGGGCTGACTGGCTGTGATTAAATCAAATTAATCAAGTAAAACAAAGCAGTCACCATGACTTGCTCTCGGGAAGATTACATAAGAGACAATGGGCGCAAGATGATCTTCTCACCTATAATTGCTTAAAGCAAGAAACCAATGAGCAGTACACAGAATATTTTAAAAGTGTGAGCCACATGAGGCCTTTTTTACTCTAAGACGCCCTTAAATTAAATATTTTTACTACTTCTGACTGTCTAAACTTAAGTAACTACATGGCCACTCAGGGTGCTGAGTCAGGATGCCTGACTCACATCCTGTTATTTTTATTATTAGAAATATTTTAAATTATAGTGTTTATCAGCATATTTCTCCAGCACGCATTGGTCTGCAGAGACAGAAAACCATCTCTAGTTTTTTCTCCATAGTGTCTGACGATTTAGAGCACTCTCTTTTTCAACTGCTGGCACTTCAGCTCTGCCCAGCTCGTCTTTTCCACTTGTACTTCACACAGTCAGCTCTTGGCGTCCTATTGAAAAAGTGGAGGCATGATTAGATGATGATGTGATTTGTTTGCCAGCATCCTTTGACACTGCATCCTGAACCCAGTGCTCCACCCCTCCCCTGCAGCTGAGCCACATACCCCAATCATCTGACTTAGGCTGGGGACCTATCCTGCTCACAACCAGCCTGTTGGGTTGGCTCTAAGCCCGGCCTGTCTCAGGGACTCCATTCAAAATGGTGCTTTATGAGATTGGTGCGACCGGGCAGCAAGTGGAGACCACATCTGCAAAATGTTGCTGTGACGCAGGAACATCAGCTTTCTGGGCCTTTGTGAGATGGTCATCACAAAGGAGTGAGGATGAAATAGCACCTCAGGCCCCAACTCATCTTGATCCTTAACCAGGCTCACCAGAGAAATGGGTTTAGCCTCTCTTTATGCTTCAAGGAGGTTGAGGTAAGATCTGTGTGGCTCAACCACTGTTTGACCACAGCAGCTCATTATCAGCGTACCCCAGTTTACCTCCCGATGTAAAGCCTAGTCCCTCTGTTACACAGGGACAGGCCTCTCACACAGCAAATAACAGAGGCTCAAGCTAGTGATCCCAATTGTGTTCATCCTCATGAATGAACTCATGAATTATGGACTTTCAAGTCTTATTCCGCTAACACATCAGACACTGAATCAAACAGATTTAATGGCAAATAATTCTTACAGTTGTTTGTTTTTTTGCGTGTAAGATATGAACTAATACAAAGTGATATCTACATAGAGTCCGTTGAAATGGCCCAATGAGCACAGCACAGACATCACAAGTCGCTACCAGTCGTGAGTGCACCCCTGCACACTTCTCCTATTAATCTCCTGAAGTTGGGCCAAACTTGCCTGATAATAAAGGGGTGGCTAGGCAGAAGCTAACCACAGCCTTAAGTCTGTGTTTTTAACCTGCATTTAATTACATCTGCAGTAGTTAATCTGATCCATATATCAGAGATGGGGGACATTTAATACTTAGAAGTAGGTTTGGAGTCTTCTCACACCCCCGTTCTCTGCGGCCTGATGAGGCGGGGCGGCTAGGAGGAGGAGTTGGCTGTCCAACTGCGGTCTGGAGTGTGGGGCCTCCCTGCTGCTGCGGAGTCGGGGCGGTCTGCCTCTCCCCACCGCAGGGAAAAGGGTAACACCACCTGGGTCTGGGTGCAGTTCCCCCTCCAGGGGCAAGGGTACCTAGACCCGGTTT
>NW_005187719.1:38913-48754 GCF_000239375.1 Pundamilia nyererei
AAGCTTAACATAGAGATACACAAATTTCTAATTGACTGTTGCATTAATAAAAACCATCCATTTCAAATATTTTTGTTATTTCCCAAAAATTGGGATATTTTTATTGTCTTGTGAGTGAAAAAATATTTTCATTTCGGAGTAAAAAGAGACCTACAATACAACCATGTGTTTGAATAAAAACTCAACAACATTAAGCCCAGCACCCAGTTTTAAACATCGCTAACACAACAGCTGCACTGATGATGCCGCTGGCACAGTTTAATCTGGAGCCATTAGTGACATGGCGAGCTCAAGTTCCGTAAAAAAACACAACATGTTTCTAGCGTCCAAGACAGCAGCACTGTTTCTGTAATCACCATTAAAACCTTTACTGTGAAAAAGCTGTTGGGCGTCTTTCATCATAGCAACCATCAACAAACTCGGACATGAAGACTTTGAGCAGCTACAATCCACCACCGTTTGTTTTACACCGCGAAAAATCTTCCAAGAAAAAGAGTAAAGGTACATTTTTTTTCATGCCTTAGTTATTTCACTTTGACTAAAATTATTTATATATTTTTTGCATTTAAGAAAACATAACATTTTAGCACGGCACATAAATACTATCACAGGGTTTTGTTTTGTTAAGAGATGTTTTTTGCAGTTAAACTTTAAAATGTTGTAATTTCTAAAATGGAAACTAGTGAGCAGTTCATTTTGAAAAACCTGTGTTTTTTCTCTTTTGAATATTCATTACTATTCATTAATAAGACAAAAGTATTTATTATCCGTGGTATTTTACTTGATTAAGTCATGGAATAATCAATAGATTACTTGATTACTAAAGATGACAATATTTGTGGTTATAAATAGGCAGTCTTGTTGTTAAGTGATGACTTATCAACTCAGATAAGTCTGAGCTCAGTCTGCTCGTGCGGCTGACCGGCCAGCTACCTAGCCTGACCGGTCTCTCCAATGTGATGTTTGTGTATTGTATGTACGGTCGGCAAGGTCAGTCTCGTAATTGGGAATAAATAAAGTCTTCTGAATCTGAATCTGAATTTTCAGGTCCAAGCCTCTGCTGTGCTAACTGAGGCATTGTTATTAACTTTTTGTTACGGTTTGTCATGAGGACTCACACGCAGGACTCCGAGATAGGAAGCTTCACAAGCAATTTATTTACACAGTTCACCAAATGTATATACAAATGTGCAGAAATACTGCTATATATAAAAGTGGGGGGACAGGGCTCCAGGGAAATCCAGGGAAACAGACTCTCGCTCCTCTTCCAATAATCCACAAACACGATCAGGCTAGAGAGACCAGGTTACATTTGTGACACATGGAAGACATTGTGAATCCGCGTATTCCGGGGCAGTCTTAGATGGACAGAAACAGGGTTAATCAGGGTGTCAATTTCAAAAGGGCAGATGAAGGTGGGAGATAGTTTTTTGGATTCAGACCTGAGTAGGATGAACCTGGCAGACAGCCAAACCTTCTGTCCGGGCGCGTAAGGTGGTGCCGGGGTCCAGTGACAGTACGCCAAGCGCTCGGCCGTGCAGAGAAGGGCGGCTTGAGTGGCTCTCCTGGCGCGCTGACTCCTCTGGCGATGCTGCTGGAAAGAGGGCACAAAGTGCTCACCTTCAACGGCAGGAAACGGAGGTGGTTGGTAACCTAGGGACACCTCGAAGGGGGACACTCCGGTGGCAGGGGAGGTGAGGCTGTTGTGAGCGTACTCAAGCCATGGGAGTTATTCGTCTGGTTGGTGGATGTCAAGCATTGGAGTGCCGCTTCGAGCTCCTGATTGGCCCACTCCGTTTGGCCATTTGTCTGCGGATGGAAACTGGAGGAGAGACTGACCTGACGACGTTACAGAATTCCTTCCAGACGCGCAACGTAAACTGTGGACCCTTGTCTGAAACTATGTTCGTGGGGATTCCATGGAGGTGTAAAACGTGGTCAGTCAGGAGCTGGGTGGTCTCTAGAGCAGAGGGGAGCTTGGGGAGGGCAACAAAATGAGCAGCTTTAGAAAAGCGATCGATGATTGTGAGAATGACTGAGTTACCTGATGAAGGTGGCTGAACGGTGATGAAGTGGATAGCAATGTACAACCAGGGGCGGCATGGCGTAGGCAGTGGTTGGAGTAGGCCTGAAGATGGCTGATGGACGTTGTTGTTTTGGGCACAAATTGGACAAGTGGCAATGCATTCACAATCATCTTCTGCGAGGGAGAGAGGGCCACCAGGCAAAGCGCTGAAGGAAGGTAATGGTGCGGTGGACCCCCGGGTGACAGGTGAGCCCAATGTAGCACTCGTGACCTAACAGAGGTCACGAGTTCTACAAAGAGTAAACCTGGAGGGCCCGTTCAGGGGCCCGGTTCTGTTCAATGACCCTCCCTAATGGCAAATTTGATCTCCCAGGTCAGGGTCCCAATAACACACGTGGGAGGGAGAATGGGGGAGTCCTGAGCTGTATCTTCCGAGGCAGTGAATTGGCGTGAGAGAGTGCCGGGTTTGACGTTATGAGAGCCAGGTCTGTAGGTGATCGAGAGCTGGAATCTGGTGAAAAACAGGGCCCACCTGGCTGGCCTGGCATTTGGCCGTTTAGCTGACCGAATATACTCCAAATTCTTGTGGTCCATCCACACCACGAATGGCTGGGCAGCGTTCTCCAGCCAGTGACGCCACTCCTCCAGGGCGAGCTTGATGGCTAGCAGTTCTCGGTCTCCCACGTCATAATTTCCTTCTGCGGGGGAGAGACGGCGAGAGAAGTAAGCACAAGAGTGAAGCTTACCACTTTGTTGCTGGGAGAGCACGGCCCCCACTCAGGCGTCCGAAGCGTCCACCTCCACGACAAACTGTAGACTCAGATCTGGTTGGAAAAGGATGGGCGCCGAGGCGAAACGTAGCTTCAGATGAGAGAAGGCTCATCCCAGCAGACAGGAACCTTGGGTGAGTTGAGACGAGTTATTGGCAAAGCAAGCTTACTGTAGTCACGAATGAAACGAAGGTAAAAGTTAGCAAAACCCAGAAAGCTTTGGAGTTGCTTGCAGTTAGAAGGGGTTGGCCAGTTAATGGCGGCTTTAACCTTAGCTGGGTCGGCTCTGAGGTTACCTTGCTCAATGATGTAGCCCAGAAAGGAAACTGTAGTTACGTGGAACTCATACTTCTCTTCCTTAACAAAGAGATGGTCCACAAGGAGATGTTGTAAGACCTGTCTGACATGGCGTTCGTGTTCGGTGACGGAGCGTGAGAAGATGAGGATATCATCCAGGTAAAAAAGACAAAGTGGTTGATGAAGTCCCAGAGCACGTCGTTTACCAGAGCCTGAAAAACAGCTGGAGCATTGGTGAGACCAAACGGCATGACAAGATATTAAAATGGCCAAGATGGGTGTTAAAGGCCGTTTTCCACTCATCCCCCTCCCTTTTCCTGACCAGGATATTTGCATTTTGCAGGTCTTAGTGAAGATTGTGGCCCCCTGGAGAAGCTCGAAAGCGGAATTCAACAGCGGGAGAGGATATTTGTTTTTAACCGTAATGTTGTTGAGGCCTCGATAACCAATGCAGGGCCATAAACTCTTGTCTTTCCTGGTCACAAAAAAGAAGCCAGTGGCTACTGGGGAAGATGAGGGGCGAATTAAACCTGCAGCAAGTGACTCGTTAATGTACTTTTCCATGCTTTCACATTCAGGCTGTGAAAGGCTGTATAAACAGCTGGTAGGGAGCGGTGCGCCCGGGAGAAGGTCAATCCCGCAATCGTACGGCTGGTAAGGAGGCAGCGAGCACGCTCTATCTTTGCAAAAAAAACCCAGTTTGAGGTCACTCCTCCCCCCACCCCAGGTTACTCTCCTTTCTCCAATCAAGGACTGGGTTATGTTGACGCAGCCAGGGGTAGCCTAAGACTAGCGGTGTGAGGGGGGCTTTGAAAACTGCAAGGTTTCAGAATGATTTCCAGAAAGGGTTAAAGAAATGGGCTCTGTAATGTGGGTGATGTCTGGGAGACGCTGACCACTAAGGGCTGTAACTTGAAGAGAGTGTGGTAGTGTTTCAGTGCTTAGTTTTAGCTTATGCGCCAGCGAAGCGTCAATAAAGTTCTGTTTGCCCCAGAGTCAGTCGGAGCCCTAAGAGAATGAGTCTTGAGTTGCACAGTTCATTTTGCTGCAATCATGAGACGTGGAGGAGACCGTGAACAGGAGACCTCATCCACCCATACTCTCCTCTCTACTGGCGGGCGGTCTTTTGGCCAAGCCGGACAAGCGTTGGCGATATGGCCTTTGCAACTGCAGTAAAAACACTCACCGGCCCTCCACCGTCAATGTCGCTCCTCAGGCATTAGTCTGGAGCGCCCCAATTGCATGGGTTGTTCACCCTCTTCCATACTGTCCGACACCTGATTGCCTCCGCCACTGGTCGCGCCTCCGCCCAGCGCCATTTCCGTGTGTCCCAGATGCCTCTGGGTAATATAGTTTCCGGTTCCCCGGCTCGCTCTTAAATGCTCGTCTACCTTCATACACAGTGTAATCACATCAGAGAGAGTCAAAGGTAAGTCCCTCATTACCAGTTCATTTTTCAATTCATCACAAACATTATTCAGTGAGGTACTTATCAATGCCGACTGCCCCCACCCGGTCTCTTCAGCCAAAGTCCAAAACTCGACTGAGTATTCCGCTATACTCCGTCTCCCCTGCTTTAAGTTCAACAATCAAAGAGCAGCCACCTCAGCTCCGGTGCCTCTTTCAAAACCACTTTTAAATTTAACGAGAAAGTCCTGCTAAGTGATCTCAGGGTCAGTTCTTAGCTTGGCTTGTGCCCAGTTCAATACCTGCCTGTAACAGCTGAACAATATAGGCAATTTTGGCCCCATCAGTCTCATAGGTCTGTGATCTGGGTCAAAAATCCTGCACACTTATGAAACTCACCCGAGTAAGATTCCATAGCAGGTAAAGATTGCTCCGGGGGTTCTGGGTGAGCCGGTGCGGAAGAGGTAGATGGTACGGGCGCCAGAGTTTCGGAAGCCGGTAACTGTGGAGAGACATGCAGAGGAGGCGTGGATGGGCGTTGAGCAAGGGCTTGGGTGAGCGTAGCCAGTTGCTAGTTAATGTGCTGTAGCATTTGTTTGTGGCATTCCAGAATTGCTTCCGGGGTGAGGACAGGCTGCAGGGTGGGGGTTGAGTCTGCTGAGTCCATGGTTGGCTGGATCATTACTGTTACGGTTTGTCGTGAGAACTCACATGCAAAACTCAGCGATAGGAAGCTTCACAAGCAATTTATTTACACAGTTCACTGAATGTATATACAAATGTGCAGAAATAGTGCTACGTACAAAAGTGGGGGGACGGGGCTCCAGGGAAATCCAGGGAAACAGACTCTCGCTCCTCTTCCATTAATCCACACACATGATCAGGCTCTCTTTCTCCAACTATCACCACACAGGACACAGGGAAAAGGTCAAGGGAGTCCGTACACAGGGAAATGTTTGTTAGTTCAATGCTCAGAAACACAAAGGGGAAACTTAGCTGGCAACTTGACGACACTAATGTGAGTCAAACACAACGATCCAGCGAAGAACAGCAGTCATCGCCTGGCTTAAATACTGGTTGTCAATGTCATGTCAATGGCTGTGAACAAAGAGAAACTTGTAAATAACTCATGAAAGAATAAAGTTACGTTGAAACCAAGCACACCATTGTTTTTCTTGTGACATTACCAATAAGTTTGATGTGTCACATGGCCCTCTTCCTATTGAAAAAAACAAAAGTTGTATCCAAGATGGCCGACTTCTAAATGGCCACCATGGTCACCGCCCATCTTGAGGAGTTTGCCCCTTCACATATACTAATGTGCCACAAACAGGACTTTAATATCACCAACCATTCCCATGTTATTACGGTGTATCCATATAAATGGCCCACCCTTTACTTAAACATGGAGTCTGCCTCACAGTGTTTTACACTTCACACGTGTCCTGGATATGTCATGCTTAAGCACATCTGTTGAACACTTTTGGATATAGTTATAATCACTGATACACTTACACAATTATATGATAACGACTTTGTAGATGGGCAGCCTGTTTATGGCAGTTGAAGTTTGTACAGTCTCCTGACACATTGCTAACATTTCTGTTGGCTAGGAATGTCACCTAAGTTGTTAATAAAATAAAATTATATTTTTACTCTACCTCTGCAGTGACTTTGTTTTTGTTTGTTTTTTTTAGCTTAGTATCCTACGCTGTCATAAAGTAATGTGGTGTGGTACGATATTTGTCTTGCTATAATGATGCATGGCCAAAAGGTTGATTAAAATGACTTTCATTCGACTATATAAAGTAGTTGGTTCATTGATTCATTGTTGGAGCTCTAGTTGCATTCTTCTTTGCATTCTTGATCTTTTTTATTTACTTTGGTAGCCTCTATCACTCACTTTGTATTCTACATTATTCTGTATATGCTTTTTATTCTGTCTCTGCTTATTTTTTATGCTTTACTCACAGTCTGTCTTCTCTCTGTGTGTCTCTCTGCTACTGCTGTAGGCACGTATCAGGGTCAGTGGAGTGGTGGCATGCGTCACGGCTATGGAGTACGTCAAAGTGTTCCTTATGGCATGGCTTCTGTCATCCGCTCACCTCTACGAACTTCGCTGTCTTCACTCCGCAGTGAGCAGAGTAATGGTACAGTACTGCGTGACAGCCTATCCGATAGCCCTGCTGGCACACGTGGTGGTTTTGTGCTCAACTTCCAATCAGATGGAGAGGGTTCAGAGAAGAGAAAGGGTCTTTTTCGCCGTGGCTCCTTTTTTGGTAGCCTTCAGCGACTACGCAAATCTGATTCACGCTCATCAATTTCTAGTAAGCGCAGTTCAGCACACAGTGACACTACTATGAGCCGCATCAGTTCAAGTGACGCCAACTCTACCATTAGCTTTGGAGATGGAGACCCTGGCGATGACTACCTGCTTCTTGAGGACAGTGTGGATGCTACCACCACCGAGTCGTATGTGGGCGAGTGGAAAAATGACAAACGCAGTGGCTTTGGTATCTCTGAGCGGTCTAATGGCATGAAATATGAAGGCGAGTGGTTGAATAATAAACGCCATGGCTATGGCTGCACCATCTTTCCTAATGGGACGAAGGAAGAAGGGAAGTACAAGAACAATATGCTGATCCGGGGTATCAGGAAGCAGCTGTTCCCACTAAAGAATACCAAGACCAAACAAAAAGTGGATCGTGCCATTGAAGGAGCAGTGAGAGCAGCAGCCATCGCCAGAACCAAGGTTGAGATTGCCATCTCCAGGTAAAATATCCTGAGAACCATAAGGAAGTTACAACTACTTTTACCATCTTTTTCTTTACTATATTGGAAGTATATTGGGTAGTATATACTATCCAAAGTTTTATCCATATTTTATCTATACTATTGTCAGAGCATATACTGCTCATTATTAAATAGTATTAGTAATACTCTTAATACTACTCTGCATATTTTGGCTTGACACAAAGACATTTTATTGCTCATTTTGACACACTGGCTTACAAATGTAATTGAAACTTCATAGTAAGCATATGGTACTTAGTATTCTGTGGAATGAAAAAATATTTGCTGCTTGTTAGTTTGGGATTGTCTTTCATATGTGTCACGTGTTTCAGATGATCAAATATAGACAAACTGGACAAAGATAACCCAAGTAAATACAAAATACAGTATGTAAATGCTCATTTAGTTTATTAAAAGAAAAAAAAGCTATCCATCCCTACCTGCCCTATGTGAAAAAGTAACCGTTAAATCCCCAAAACCTTTGGAAAAATATTCTGTCAAAACGTTTTTAAAGGGTTGAGTCTGGTTACATCTGGTGTAAAACTAACACACCATTTCAAGCCTGTTTTTCAACAGTTTTAACTGCACATCCCCCATCTCAAATATCATCAGCACCCCTAGATGCCCTCCTCCCACTGCCTCACTGATCTGACCTCCTGTGACACCTGCATATTCACCTGTACTCCTAACCAACCCCTGAAGTCCCCACCAGTCAAGCCGACACCAGCATCACTTCCACCTCAATCTCCTCTGCTGGCATGCATCTCAGCCCCAGAAACCCATTTTAGATGCCATACCTAGAATCTACTGGAGCCACTCACTCAATTTTGGGCACAGTGACCCGAGTATTCGGATTACTACAGGGACAACAGTTGCCTTCAGCTTCCACGTATTTTCTATCTCCTCTCTCAGCCCTTGTTATTTCTCAGGTATCTTGTTCCTATTTCCTGATGTTGCTATTGCTACATCTTATCACTACAGCCTTCCTCCTCTGCTTGGACCCAACTATTATGTCTGGCTGGTTAGCCTTGGCACTTCCAGGCCATACTCTGCAACGGTGTTCCTGCATACTATGCCATCCACTTCATTATAGCTTTCCATGTATGATCTGCCAACTAGTATTTATGATCTTTGCTGTTCTTGTTCCTTTTCTCTCTTGGGTTTCTGCTGCCTGAGGTATCACCAAGCACATGATCATTCCTGGCCATCTTTCTGATGTACTGATGGATTGTTGTTGTTGTTCTTACATCCTGGATAGTAATTCTACACTCACTATTCGTTGGCCTGGATTTGGTATGAAACCTTCGATACGTGGTAAAGGCTTTTCTTTTTTTTAATGTCAGTGGTTTCTATCTCCTCCCTTGGCTAGCTTATTATTCCAGCAGGGTATCTGGCAGGGCATAGGTGTTGATTACCTAGAGCTTGTTCTTCCCATTCAGCAGACTCCTCAGGATTTGCCTTGCTCTTTGGCGAAGGCAGCTTCTCTAGTGGCCTCCTCATTGTTCAGTTCACCTCTTGTCTTCCCATGTAATTCTAGCTATCCTCAATATCTGGAATATTGCATTCTGATAGTGCAGTCTGCTCAGTTCTGACTACTTTCCATCTTTTTGTTGTTCAGGCTTACGTAGAACAGCAGTGGGGACAAGGTAGGGCTGGGCGATATGGCCTAAAATCCATATCACGGTATAATTTGAAGCAAGTGCGGTAACGATATATATCGCGATATATTCTTTTCTTCTGTATCACGTATTTTACCCACTATAAGGCGCACTTAAAATCCTTTAATTTTATCAAAAATCGTCAGTGCGCCTTATGTGTGAATTCTGGTTGTACTTACTGACCTCGAACCAATTTTATGTGGTACATGGCGCGCAGAAATCTGTCAAAAATGTCTCAGTACAACTTTGGTAAGCTATGAAGCCGCACCGCTTGATGGATTGCCGGAGCATTACGCCTGCCGTATTCAGGAGCCCCGCGGAGTGATCTGGGTCCAAAACTCCGTCTCTTCAGGTCCCAAAGTCAAACGAACACTGCGGCATCACTAAGAGTTACAAACTGTCGGTAAATTATTTCCAGTGTTGCCAACTTGGCGACTTTGTTACTATATTTAGCGAGTTTTCAGACCCCCTTAGAGACTTTTTTTCTAAAAAGCGACTAGCGACAAATCTGGTGACTTTTTCTGGTATTATTGGAGACTTATTTATGACGACTTTTTGACGTGAAAATGCATATTGCTCTTACTCTCAACAAGCAGCGGTGCTGCCGTGGGCACCTCACCCGTGCCAAAGCACTCACAGGCGGATGATAGTCCTCCCCCATCTGCTATCAGGGCACAGAGATGTTCACCCCTATGCGTCCAAACTGCAAATGAATCGCGCATGAGCGAAGCCGCTGCTCTCGCACTGACTGTAACGCAGTCAGTTCTTCTTTTACTGTTATGCTGTTTTGTGGATCACAAGGTTTAAAACTACTTATAAACACACACTCTCACACACAAGGTTTAAAACTACTTATAAACACACACTCTCACACACAAGGTTTAAAACTA
>NW_005187719.1:48795-50811 GCF_000239375.1 Pundamilia nyererei
ACACACACACACACACACACACACACACACACACAGCAACTCCACCAGAGTGCCAATTTCGGGTCACTTTCGCAGGTGTTCTGGGAATCCATCCTACCTCAAAAAACATCCTACCCAATGTTTCTGCGCAGACGCGGCGCATGTGCACAACACCAAAGCCGAATTAACTTCTTTTTCTCTCACCCATCTGGAATACTTAAGGTTATGGTTATGGCGCGCTTTTAAGCGCTTTGGGTGCCTTGAAAAAAGCTATATAAATCCAATCCATTATGGTTAGGGTTATGGTTAGGTTTAGTCACAAGTCACCGTCAAATTATAATACGGGTAGGACGATTTGTCAGAGTAGGATGGTTTCTCAGAACACCGGTCCAAGCCCGGATAAAGGAGCAGGGTTGGAATTGTGACATTAAAAAACAATAATTGCTAAAAGAAATTTAATTTATAGTCCTAAAGAAATTCTAACTGCATTTAGGATGTTTTTTACTCACTTTTTGCCTCTTCCACGATGTTATTTCTCTGTAGGTTACAGAGAGGTTACAATTACATTGGCAGAGGCTTCCATGTGGTGTTAGGCAGTTTATTGGACGTTAGTTAGATGGGACCAGTCCCTTCAAAGGGTCCTTGATAATCAAGACTGTCCAGCCTTCAGTTAGCTGTTCCAGTTGCATCCATTAGCAGCTGGTTCATTTGTTCTGCCAGGTGCTCACTGAATACAGTTAGGCTCTTAGGCAGTAGGTGTGAATGATGTGCGGGCCTGGTGCTGGCGAACTCATGCTTGAGACTCTTTCTTGGATGTGATGGTCACATCACATGACATGCAGTTTAGAGTGGTTGCTATGGGGTGCTCTTAGATCCACTAAACACTGAGTATTGTTGCTGTGTTGCATCCATCTCCCATATGCTATTCCAGTGTTGCTTCATCTCCAGCCTTGGTGGGACTGCTCTCATATTGTTTTCCTGCCTTATATTAATGCATCTTTGATGGTTTAGTAGAGAACATCTGGTTTATTCTCATGGTTTCTACTTCTGGTATACCTCTTAAGGCGGTTAGCCAAGACTGTGTATCTTTGTTTGGTTGTTTCAAAGGCCTCAGAATTAGCAGCTTGTTGTACTTCTTCTACACTCCATTCTTCCTCATACCTTTCTGCAGTTTAAATATTTTGCTAACTTCCTGCAGTTTTCCCTTGATCTCAGCCTCTTTCTGCATGGCAGGTATTGCTACTTGTGGCTGGTCAACTTATAGCCAAGCATCTCAAGGATCACTGTTGCTGTGGTATAGATCAGCTGGTTGGTTTTAGTAATGATCACAGCAGGGATTTTATGTAATGTTGGATTCAAATGTTGCATCGCTTTGACCTTCAGATACTAACCCCAAGTTGCTCTCCGATACATCCATCAGCGTATGCATGTGTGTGAATGCTTAGATAGAATGCACTTAAAGTGTAGAAGAAAGTGCTTGTGTGCATGGCTGTGAATGGATGAATGTGATCTAAAGTGCTGTGAGTGCTCCAGGAGAGTAGAAGTGCGCTATATAAGAATCAGTCCATTCACCATTTTAAGTCTGGATGAGCTGAATAGTGTTCATAAAAATTGATGCATATTTCTAATCAAATGTGATACCCATGTAACCCTCTACATAATTTTAATGTTTCTTTTTCTACTGTTCCATTTTAATCACCCTTTGGTTTTTACCTCTTTAGCCAGTTTGGCAGAAATACTTTGTTAGATTGAACGAGAAACCACATTCCTCAGTACAGCACCAAGAAAGCTCTTAGGGGTTTATACCCCATCCCTAAGACATCTGGGAAGCTCTTGGGGGCGGGGGGGGGGGGGTAAACAAACATATGTGTTAGTTTCCTCATTATTTCATCATTAAGGAGATAAAAGAAGTGAAGTTTATTCCTTTAGAAAAATATCAAATCAAATCAAATAAATTCAGCAACACTAAAAGCCCTGAAAGACCCCTCAAGGCAACGAAAGTAGATATTTAAGATAAGATAAGATAAGATAAGATAA
>NW_005187719.1:66975-71166 GCF_000239375.1 Pundamilia nyererei
AGCTGACACAGTCTCTATGGAGATGGGTTTTTGGGGGGGTAGCAGGAGGAGAGAAGCTGCAGAGAGGCGTGTAAGACTGCAACTTTGCTTCCTGGTCCCAACTCTGGATACTCATATTTTGGGGGGTTTAATACATTTGTCCATATTTCTAGAAATGAGAGCTGCTCCATCCAAAGTGGGATGGATGCCGTCTCTCCTAACAAGACCAGGTTTCCTCCAGAAGGTTTGCCAATTATCTATGAAGCCCACATGCTCCACCAACCTGGCTGTCTGAAAGTGGTAGATGCTGGTCCAGATAAATTGAATCTCTAATAATTTGCACATTTCTTTCAGTGTGAAAGACATGAGCGATGTGCACTAGTCAGTCAGTCAGTATCGCTTTCAAGAGATACTCACCCACTCTGACTCCAACCCTGGGTTAGATCAGAGTTTGGGGGACCAGGTTCTGGATGCAGCCCAAGTCCACCATATAGCCTTGTGTATACCCCCTTGGTAACTTACCGGTGTGCTGTACGTCCCTCTCAGATGGATAGAGGGTGTTGGAGGGCCTGCAACATGGAACACCTGTCTGACCTCCATCCATAGACATTCCCAGCAGATGTGTCCTTATCACATGCACCTCCAACACTCTTGCCCCAAGCTCGTGTGGGTCCTGGTGCAGTGCCTGGGAAGGCAGAACAGGGAGATGTGATTGCAGCACAGAAGGGAAACCAGCATCTCGGAGCTAAGACTGGCCTCATCCCACTCGTTAGGCGGCCGCGTCTCTCAGTCTCCTCTAGCCATGCTGCTTGTGGATCTCTGCCAGCATGACTACCACCTCCAGGCTCGCTGGTCGAGGGCAGTGGACCCATTGCGCTGTCTTCCCAGGGAACCCCTCCACGAATTGTTCAAGGTCCACCAGCTCAAACTGCCACGCTTCCCCCTCTGATCCCCCGGGCTGCAGCCACCACATCAGAGAACCGCTGGGCCCATGAACTGCTGAGTGAAGGGCCAATACTCTGCCGACATTGCACTTTTCCAGAATTGCCAGCGGTCCAGCATGGCCCGGCAGATGTTGGGAAAGCACCGCGATGCCGGCAGCAAGCTCAGGGCCACCATCTAAGCCTCCCTCCATAGCAGCAGCAACCACTCGTCCATAGGCCACTGACACCCCTCTGCTGTGGCCAGGAGTGTCTTCAGTTTCCCCTTACGCACCACCATGTACTGTTTGTGCACGGCTGTGAGCTCTGCCGCCATCTGACCCAGCAGCTGGGCCAGCTGTACAGGCTATGGATCTGACATGCGTCCTGCGTTTTCGGGACAACTGTGATAGACAGACCCAGTAAACAGCGTTTTCAGGTAAGTGACCATTTATTTAAAGACTTCTTTGAGTTTTGTTGTGGCAGCTTTGCAGCTGACATGTCTCAGCTTGGCAACAACAACCCTCTGCCAGGTCCCTGCGTCAGTAAAAAGGAAGAGCCTGATTAGCAGCCTGGTCCCAGGTGCACTGCCAGCCTCTCTGGCACTGTGCTCTGAGCCCACTGTGCCACCCCTCTTCTGCAGCGGAGCTACAGACCACACCTCCACCACAGTGGTGTTGATACATGGTGTCCAAATTTGTAACTGTTCCAACTGTAATTATTTTTTGTTTTTTTAGGGGATTTTTAAGGCAGCTGTGTCCGATCTGACTTTGATCTGTCTTTCAAACTAAGTGTAGAGAACAAAGTGAGTCTGTGTGTGTGTCTGTGTGTGTGTGTGTGTGTGTGTGTGTGTGTGTGTGTGTGTGTGTGTTTCTAGGACCCGACTACACACTGCAGAAGTACAGTGACTCGCAAGATGTAACTGAGAAGCCCAGAGAGGAGACAAAAGAGAAATCTCTTTCGGGGAGCCCACATTTCTACAGGAAAGGCACAACACCAACCCAGTCTCCATCTGCAAGCCCAGGTCCCAGCCCTAGTCCTTCACCTACTGCTGCTAAAAAGGCTTTTTACAGCAGTAAAACTCTTGCCTCTGATGCAGCAGCGGAGGCTTTGACAGCAGGTAAGCAACTTTATTGCATGTTTGTCTATCAGATATTAGCTGTAATAGTAATACAGCTAATTTCTACATATTTACTGCAACAGGCGGTTTCTCAACAGTCTGGAGGAAGTTCTCCTGAAAGCTGTTATTTTTTCTTTGACTCTGTAGTTCATCTCATCCTGAACCATCTGTGTTTGGTGGGTTTAGGTTGGATTAGGTTATAGAGACTCATGGTTTGCCAATTAGGAAGCTGGAGGGTCTTTTTGCTTATTGTCTTGCGGAAAATTAACAGCATCCCGCAGATACTGTGAAGCTGAACTGAGATGTGAAGCTTGACTGAAAACTTGAAATTCTACCTCCTGAACCAGTATATTGTATACGCATTAGTCATTTGGTTAACTGTGGTCTCCATTACTCCTGTCTTTTTTTCATTGTACAGGCATAACAAAAGCAGCGTCAAAACTTTCTCTGAGACAGCAAGTAAGGCAACAAGAGGCTTCTCCAGCAGTCAAACAGTCTGCTACCACAACAGTCAGCAGTTACTCAAGCAATGGACAGATTCACTCCCAGTTCCATGGTTACCATGTTAAAGCAACTCTTAAGATTCAACCCCCTGAAGAACCAATTGGTGTAGTGGATGATCTTCACCCATCTGACCTTGTACACTTGCTGCCATCATCTGTCAAACAAATTCAACCACCCGCACCAAAACCCCTGCCAGCCCCTATCCCTTCACAAGTTCCAGCAAAAGATGGCACCAAAGCACAAGAGCCTCCCAAGGAATCGCAAAAAAAGGAATCAAGCAAATCAAGGAGCCTTGCAGAAACCAAGAAAGCCAGTATGGAAATGGATCCTGAAATTGTAGAAGATAAATCGGTGAGTTGAGTTGCCACACATATTTTTATAATATAGTATTCTAACAATCAGGGAGAATCGAACGCACAGTGAGTGTGCGTGTTCAGATTGTACTGACATGACTTATACTTTCTAGAATTTCCCACCAATGTTACAATAACTATAATCTGAATATGGATATATGTCCAGAATTAGGGCTGTTGCCATATCATGGTGCCCACGGTAATACCACAATACATTTTTACCTCATATAAAAGTGCCATATTTTGATATTAATGATATAACAATGCTATACATTTACATTCCCTAGCACACACACACAGACAGACATGTTTAGCAGTGAGGCCCACATGTCAGCCTTCAGTGGGATCTGATTATTCCAGATGTTGTGTGCGATGAAATGGATTTAAATTAGAGTCTGGATTTAACAGGAAGCCAAAACAGGAGAAATCTGCTCTCTTTCTAGTCCCTGTCAGGACTCTTGCTGCAGCATTTTGGATCAGCTGAAGGCTTTTCAGGGAGTTTTTAGGACTTCCTGATAATAATGAATCTTTGAGCTCAGAGAAGAAATTCGGCTGTTTTTACAGGAGGAAGACATGCATGAAGTTGCAAGGAAATGCTGTAAAACTTGTGAAAATCCAGTTAAAAGTCCAAAGTTACTGGTTGTACTTGTTTGCGGTGAGCAGCAGATCAAACAAGTTAACAATTATAAATGGTTTCAAACACACATCCAGGCCTGTGAGACTCATTTAGACACTCGGACACTGACCGTGGTTCTCTGGTACATTTCTGCATACTTTTTGTATATTTTGTGTAATATTCAGTAATAAACTGTAAATTTGGACTTTTTCAAGGAAGCATTTTTTTTTATTCAGTGTTTTCATTTTTTAATGAATTTACTCCTACTGGGGAGAACACACATGAGGTTTAAGGCCTGGACAATGATGAAACCTGGAAAATGGTTGCAAATAAATATGGGTACCACTTTAGGCAGCTCCTAATTTTATGGATTCGGCACCCAGCTTTGCTTGTTTTTTCACTTTTTCGCTACGCGATTGCATTTAATTCCCGCTCGTCTCTTTCTGTAGCTAGCCTGTATCACTACACTAGCTGTCTTGAAAGCGTCTAACTCCCTCCCTTCTTTCACATAACAGTATGATTACAGTCAGTCTTGTGATTTGCTGCATGGTGTGCCCATCAAAATAAAGTCCTTCCTACATGGATTCTCAGCAGGGTTGAAGATTCAGCTGCCACATACCGACAGGCATGTGGCATAATCAGAATCAGAATACTTTATTGATCCCTGGGGGAAATTATTTTTTGTTACAGTGCTCCATT
>NW_005187719.1:72617-90733 GCF_000239375.1 Pundamilia nyererei
ACGAGCAAAAAAGAAAAGAACGACACACACACACACACACACACACACACACACACACACACACACACAGGGTGATATGAGTCTCTACAAGAGCAAAAGGTGAAGCAACAAAAGGATTATAAGAAGATGACAAACAAATGTTACCAAAGACCTTCTGCAGAAGAAGAAAGTGGGAACTCTGAACTAGGCAGCTGTCTTGGACAACTACTATTTTCTGTGGCCATCGCCCTGTACAACTCCTCCATCTAATACGCTGTAAACACTGCAATAGTTCCACACTGTTGCACACGCTCTACAGTAAAAAGTTCACAGGTTAGAATTAAATGTCAATCATATATATTTCACCTCTGTGATACTCTTCATGCTTATAGTTGAGCGATTTGTGCCAGCTCTTAAATTGGTAAACTCTGTAACATATTGTATTATTTAAATAGTTTAGTCTGTTACTGTTACTGTCTTTGGGCAACTGTAATCCACACAATTTCCTGAGGGATTAATAAAGTATTCTGATCTGACTGAACTGAATTCAAGAGGATATCTTTACTAGTTTCCACTACATACTGCATGCTGTCAGTGGGGCCCACTGCTTGTCTTGTTGATTTTGATAGCGTCAGTAATCATAATGTTGCAAAATAAATGAAATAACTTAAAGAGCTTTCTTGTGTGTCTCCACAGGGCCCTAACTCTATCTTGGTGGTTCTTGTGATGCTGTTGAATGTAGGTCTAGCAATCATTTTTGTCCATTTCCTCACCTGACCAAATCTGGGCTCGGGTAAGAATTTGCAGCTGTATGAGTATTTCACAACTGAAACTGGTTTGCTGTTGTGTTTATCGTGCACTCAGGAAAGATCGGTCATTTAGAATACAACCTCAATACAAACTGTATATAAAAACCGAAGTGCAGTGAACTGCAAAGCTATAATTTATTCACAACAGAAAACAGAAAGAGTAGCAAATGTTTACAATAAGACAATGTACCCCTTTAAGAAAATATTACTTTATAAAGAAGTTAAGACAGTGGCAATAAAAGACTGGAAACTGTAAGTGGTACTAAAAAGAGGAACATTTTACTAATACATACTAATTATTATCATTTTACAAGTAATCAAAAATGAGTTATCTTTAAAATCCTTCTATTGCTTTATACAGGTCCCAATGCTTTTCCCTGCTTTGTCCCCTCTCCACTACAGTGTCAGACCTCTCAGGTCATCAGGTGCACATCTTTAAACTGTTCCCAGAATTAGATCCGAGTGTGGTGGGGGGGCTTTGAGTTACTGTGGTCCTTGTTTTTGGAACACGAGTCCCTCTTTAGTCCAGACATGTTTTCCACGAACGATCTAAAGAAGGACCATCTTGCTTTGTTACCTGTGCTCAGTTCAAAAGTCTGCATATCTGATGCTATGGGATGCATTAGTGCTCATGGAATTGGCAACGCCATCATCAATGCTAAAAGTGTTTAATATGTGGTTCCAGCTATATGACGTCTGACGTTCTTGCACATTTTTAATTTGTTGGTGTAAACATGATATTTTCTGTTGTGAATAAAATATGGCTTTATAATATTTGCAAATTATTGCATTGCATTTTACACATTTTTGGATTAAAGGCTCATCAGTCCTAGTCAAACATGGCTGCTGATTACATTCAAAACTGTATTCACTCCACTGACATGACTGTTAACAGATTTTTGTTCTATCCCTGCATTGCACCTTCACAATGGTACGGTTCTACAGTTCTGCTGTGGTAATTCTTCTGTTTTCAGTTAGCCTGGAACGTTTGTGCTCCAATTAGCAAAACTGACCCCTGGGCCTGGTTTGAATATATGTTTGACACTGACGGATGCACAGGACACGATGGAGTATCCATGGAGACTCCATCCTTGCCTCATCCTCTGGTGAAAGGACTACGAGGAAGAGAGAAATTAATAATTCAGTAATATTTTCTAATCATTGTATTTTTTCAGGTTTCAGTGTATTGCACATCAAGTGTTACTGTGATGCTGTGGAAAGCCAAGTGAATAACTGGAACTGAGTGCCTAAGTAGACTGAGGGAAAGTGAAGCTTAGTTGGTTGTTTAAAGGGCAACACTGGTCCTTTTTTTAAAAATTGTTACTACTACTATTGTCCTACAAAAGGATGATAAACAGCTACTAACAGTGATGTAGCCCTTTTCTCCCGTTTTTACAGAACATAAAACAGAACACTGTCCCACTGGGTGGCGTTCCTTTAAAACAATGAGTTCTAGAGTTGGTCTAACAGTTACAGATGACCAAAGCTGTTGTCATGTTCAGACACAGTCCTGTTTACGCTGCTTTGCTTGCTTCTTGGCCCACAATCATGACCTATAAACTTTAGGCCAAGAAGGTCTCGATCAGTCGTCCAGGTAAGTAAATCCATCTGGATGTAGCGTAATTATGTGATTCCGCTACATCCAGATGAACAGAATCAACCTTTTGGGGTTTAAGCTAAGGAGAAATTTAAGATGTGAGGTAAAACGTCCTGACAGTCCTATATTTCTGACACACAAGAGCAAACTATATTAGTATCAGCTAGAGTATTCAGAATTGTGAGGGCAGCTTTGGATATTATTAATTTCATGAACTGTTTGTAAACAAACTGTAGTTTTCAAATGGTTCATAAAGAAAGGAGACTTTACCAGGTGTTGCTTTGTCATGTGCTTTTAATAAACTAATAGGTGTTGGTAGAAATAATTAATTGTTCACATGAAAGTTGTGAGAATCATTCTGTAAAGCACACATGGGATCCCTCTGATTTATACACAGGTTTCTTTTCTTTTGTGGCTTAAATTGGAAACCTTAATTCAAGTACACATTATAGCATTCAGTTGAAGGAATTCTTCTGTCTCACCAGCCGGACAGACATAAAAACTACAAGCATCACAAAGCTTTGCTGGTAGCAGGTCGATGCTCCAGGAAGCAAAATAAGTACATTTGAGTCTATTGTATGATGGATTTACCTTAACCATCAAGTTCTGCTGCTATTTTAAGAGCACTCCACTTTCTGTCTGCTTATGAAACTGATGTGAACAGTATATTATTCAGTGCGTCACAATGATGACAACACTTTAACTTGAACTTTGTTTGGGGACGGGGATGAACATGAATGGAGTACGATGGGGCAGCAAAGGCTGTGTTGGTCCCATGGATGTGCACACAACAGCATGCAAGAGCTTGTTTGCAGTGAATGAATCTCCTGTGATAATGCTCAGTTTATTAGAAGATTTGCTTCTTCCACAAATTTGAGATCACAGAAAAGTGGTCTCAGTGGAACTCTGAGCCATCTAAAATAGCAGTTGTACTGGAAGTGGTCCAGAGATACCCAGGAAGGCACATATGTATAAACCAGTGCTGTGTCTACACATAAGACAGTTTAGCAAAGAACCAGTTTTAAAATGTATCTTTGCTACCAGCAGCATGTTGGAGGGAAAAAAACATGATTTGCTTCTAATGTTTTAGTTGAATTTATGAAAAAATTTGGTAAAATGCCAAATATAAAACAGTTTCACATTTATAAAACTAAAAATTCGATTCAGAATGAAACATTTTAAATTGTTGGTTCAAAGTATCATCAATCTGTAGGAGGGGGTAAGATAAAGGCCCCAGGGTGGGTGTTGACAGCCATCTGTAAAACACCGTGGATGCTCTGCCACAGTTTGGGGCTGAAGTCACTGATGTCATTGATCTCGTCAGTATTAATGGAATTATGAGCAAAGAGAAGTACTGTGACATCATCCAGCCTCCCCACAGTCTGGACCTCAACATTATAAAACTGTGAATCCCACTGACAGAGACTGGAACAAAAGGTGCTTCAGAGAGTTCAGTCTGTATTGAGTAAAAGTCACTTTAAGCTTGTTAGAATTTTTTTCTGTTTTTAACCTAATATACTGTATTTACATATATATGTGTGTGTGTTTTTAAGGTAAATGTAATTTTTTTAAAAGGAGTGACTTTACACTCTTTATGGTCCTTGGAGAGTGAGTGTGTTTGTTGATCTGTTCACATCCATTGCATATAAAACTTGATAACTTGTTCTCTGCAGCAGTGACCGGACTCCTGAATGACTTTACTCTAACAGCTACTTTTGTGACCTTGCAGTGGATCCATCCAGACTAGTCAGAGGGGCCTTTTTAAAAAACGACAGCAGACAGAACAGCAGACACAGACAAAACGGAGGCCTGAAAATAGCCGGGTGGAGGAGAGGATAAAAACACATGGAGGAATGAGGGGGGTGGCAAGGGAGAAAGATGAAACCATCACCACCCCTGGACTGTGTGAAAGTCTTTGGTGCCCAAGTCCAGCCTGATTGGACTGTTGATGACGTGTGACTTCAGAGTGCAGTGAAAGCTGAAGCTGGGAGTAGCTAGTTGGAAACCAGGCCTTTACCCTCAGCGAGATGAGCCAATGGGAGCAGAGTGGATTTGAGTGTCGGGCCTAGCATCTAGACTGCCCATAAAAACCTGGAGTATGTGCCTGTTTAGCAGTCAGTCCGACTGCTGAGTAAATTTTCACGTTTTGAAATGCTGCAATAAAAAGTTTGTGCCTTATCCAGCTGAGATGTAAAGAATTTGTTTTGTATATGATCAGTGAACAATAGCACGGACATTCAGTCGTTATGTTGCTCTTCTGTTCAGTTAGTTAGCCGTCATTTACTTTGCACCAAGCATACATTGTCTAGAAGATAACTTTGCACTGATGCCCACTCTGCATCGCATGGAGTGATTTTTACTTCAGTTCAGCAAGAACAACTCACCTTTTCTCTCACATGTAAGTTCTCATAAGACTGTTGTGATCTAGCTTGTGCACCGATTTGATCACATATGTGTGTGCTTCAGCAGCTTGTGTGTGAGAGGATGGGCAGGTGTTGGGCTGGATAAGTTCAGAGATGCACTTTGAGTTGATGGAAGCCAACAGCTGCCTTACCGTTTTACAGAGTGACATGGTAGTGGGTAAGAATGGCTGGACAGGAATGTGAAGCACCAAGCTGCTTCCCTGTGCCAGCTCCTAGGAGAGCAGCTCTATTTCTATTGGTCTGTTTAGTGATCTGTTCACATCCATTTTTATCTGATTCTGTCTCAGTGCCTGCTTTTTTACTTTATTAAAACTTAACCATAGACGATATTTTCATTCACAGTCCACATTATTTCATTTAAAACTGGTTTACTGTACTTATAGTTTTGATCATTATGATGGCTGAATACCAGTCTGTATATGTTGAATGTTAATATTTTAGTTGACAAATGAATCTGTCTTCCAGTGGGCTGAAATTGCACTCGAACCTCCACCGAAGCAGCTCACTCTTTGGACGATATTTACTTTTAAAGGAATATTATTTTATTTAGTATGTATCCATTTGTTTTCTTTGTTCTTTTTAAACCTTAGTTTATAGTGCAGTAAAAAGAAGTGTAAAGTGCAGGCTTTTGTTTGCCTTGTTAAAATCTATGTTAATATAAATGACAGAACTTTGAGTATAATTATTTTGTATTTATGTGGATATGAAACATGCACCATTCGTTTTATTGTATAATGAGTGTAAATGTGTGGTTCACTTGATGCTATTACTCTGTTGACCTTGAAGGAGAGGTCACAGGTCAAATATGACATAATATTACCTTAATAATATTACCTTATATTCGAAATATGGTAGTTTTTGACAATGCACTCTTTCACATTGTGCTTTCTAAGTTCTGAGGTTTTTTGTCAATTTTCAACCAATAAATCATTAAGTTGACCTTGAAGACCTGGATGGATGTAGCCCAAACTTTAACATGACCCCACTCTAGACCCTACAACGTTTTATCAAAATGTGCTCAACACTTTTTTAGCTATTGTATTTTCAGACAGAACGGTACACACATACATACACATGCAAACATGACAAACAAACATAACCATCTTGGAAAATTTAAAGTCTTATTAAAATTCTGGATTTTCCCCCAGAATCCTGGACTGGCTGGTGGAGCGACGGAATAAGACTTTGAAGCCCATGATTCATAGGTTTATTCACGGGGATGAAAGCAATCAGGATCACGGGTTAGAACCTTTGTTGCTTGCAGTGCGGGAGGTGCCCCAGGCCTCCATGGGATTTTCTTTCTTTGAGCTGCTGTTCGGCAAGAAGCTTGATTAAGGAAAACTGGGAGGAAGGTCCAAGCCCAGCTAAGAAGGACATTCAGTATGTTCTGGACCTGAGAGCAAAGACACGCACTGGGAAAGTTATCACGAGAAAATTGTCTCCAGGCTCAGGAACTTCAGGAGTACCTGTACGGCAGAGCGGCTAGAGGGAGACAAAGTGCTTGCATTACTCCCTTCTTTCATCTCAAAGTTGCTCAGCAGGTTGCAAGGAGCCTTCATGGTCACACAGTAAATGGGTAACAGGTGTTAACTATGCAGTGGTGCGGTCAGACAGGAGAGGAGCCACACAGGTATATCACCTTAACACTCTCAGGCTCAAATTAAACTTTTTGTTGCTAATGCACAACCAAGTCCTGCAGTGGTACTTCTGAGTAAAAAAAACTCATAAAATATGTATGTGAGGTAATCAGGTTGTTAGTTTTTAACTGTTGCAAATCGGCAACGCCTGCCTCGAGAGGGTTAACCTTCTCAAAACATGGAGAGAGGCCAAACCCACTTCTCTGATGAGGGAGAGAGATGAGTTTGGCCAGAGGTGCCCAGTTCCTCCTTCCCTCCATTATGATCACACTCAGGCTGAGCGAGTGAATGTTGCTGCGTTGCAACAGCATTTTGCAGATGTTCTCCCCATGCCCAGCCGTACCTCTCTGATAGAGCTCCAGTTTGAAATGTGTCCTGGTGTGACAGTGCACTCACAGCCCTACAGGTTACCTGAAGGACAAATTGTTCAGAAAGAATTGGCTGAGGCGCTAACGATGTGGGAGTATTTCACTAGCAGGGTCCACTCCCTTGGTAACGATGAGCAATGAGGGATGAGGGAGTGTGATTAGTGCTGCGGTTTGGGGAAGGCCTTGAAGGGGACATTGCGACATTCAATATATTTGAATGACACGGTTAGCGCCCAGTTAGCTCCTAGCATTTCTCAACAGCTCTGCCTCCTTTTCGACTACCGGGACATTTAAACAATGGATAATCCGTATACAAACAAATTCATGCTTTTCTCCTCAACAAAGAGCATTCCCCGATTGAACAACAGCGCCGTAAAATAAGAAGTATGGCGCCTAATTACAGAGTTAATAATACAGACTTTGTAATATGTCACGTGTAGGTTCATCAGCCAGATGAAGTGTTTACTGACAATTGACAGTGATAGCGCACATCATCATCACTATTCCAATCAATCCTCTCCACACAGACAAGCATAAACACACTCGATTATCACTAAATCAGATTTAACACACGTTTTGTAATGACGCTAATTCAGTTTACAATAGGGTTCATTTGCTCGATCAGCAGGTGGCAGTATCCTCGTACACTGGGGAGTACACTGCCATTAAACGAACACAGGAAGAAGAAAACCCTGCACATGCGCGGTACAGATCGGGTAGACCCGATTTGTATAGTCCGACTTTGTACATGTAAGTAAGGATCGGGAGTCCTGATCCATAACTATCTTTTTATTTTTCCTTTTTGTCTACATTATATTGAAATGTTTCATTATTGGAAACATTTTAAGAGATACTTGTTATTCTTAACATCTTAACAGATACTCTGACCCGTAACTATCGTAAAACGGTCCAATGGGCTGAGCGACGGGGAATTCGTGGTGATGAGCTGAAGGGTGAGTAGGAATCGAGCTCTTAGGATTTGCGAGGCGTCTGATGACGACGAGTGTTCGCATGAAAATGAGAACAGTGGGTATTGGAGAAGGGGGGCTTTTATAGCCTGAGGCCAGAGGGGGCGTGAAGGAGGAGTGGTCCCGCTCCTGAAATTCAGATGATATCTCCACTAGAAGAGTCTTACAGCGCTTTGTGTAGCCCCATAGTTCGTGTGGGAAACAAAGATGGGTCTATGTGGTTCTGTGCTGACTATCGTAAGGTGAATGAGGTGTCACTTATCCCAGGGCCTGGGGCGACAAGCATCTGGACCGGTTAGGCACTGCTCATTGAACCAAGGGATAGTGGCAGATTCTTTTTGTCCAGAGTTTAAGGAAAAATACATCGTTCTCCACTCAGTACGGTTTGTACCAATTTGTCACACTTCTGTTCGGCTTGTCTGGAGCCCCAGTCAATTTCTAGCTTCTCATGGACCAAGTGCTGCGTCCGCATGCTGCATGTGCTGCCACCTATCTGTTTGGCTCGGTAGGCTCGGCCAGATGGCTCCCCGGCCTCAGGGCGGCGGAGGTATGTGGTATGAGTGATCTGCGGCTGTGCTGCAGAAGAATGGAGAGGCAGTGGGCTGGGACTGCTTTGGGGAGAGCTGTGCCAGGAACAAGTCGGCTGCAAAGCTGCTCAAAGTGATCTTTGGAGGGGGGGATGCAAATAAAACATTACTAGTACTGCAACAGCGTGTAGTACATTTTATTCCTGTTTCTGTACATTTTTCACTTTGAATATACAGTACTGTGTGAAACTTTTCTAGTCTAAAATAGGTGCGGTGTTATTGAGCTGTGCAATATACATGAAAATACAGTCCATAAGGCAAAAGTAGAGTTTGCACCATTATAACAAGGTTTAAAGTCAGTATTTGGTAGGACCAACACAGCTTGAACTATCTTCAAGAAGCTGTTTGGTAATATTTTTAAAAGTAGCCATCAGAAATAGTTCTTCGGGTTTGTCGAAGGATATTTAAAACTCTTTGGATGTTGGCTGACTTTTTTCTGTTCTCTGTCCAGGTGACCACACACTGCTTCAATAAATAACGCTGTGGAGAGACCCAGCCATACACTCTGAATCATTGCTGAGCTAAAATTGAGCCACTGAGTAATTCCACCTGAAATGAACATAGGCCTTCTGCTCTAACAGTCTCCGATTTGCACAAAATATATAAAGATTGACATGAAATTTAATCTTCATATATCAAATACCTGATCTTTTTTGTCAAAGGTCAAACAAAGGTCCATCCTGCAATTTTCAGTCCTTTTGGTTTCTGCACATTGAAATTTGAGGCAATATTTGAACATATCTCAAAAACTCTTTACTGCTGTTTCTTACCATCAGAATTAATCAGGAGCTGTAATTTGTGTTAATTAATTTACTTTAGGCGGTTAATTAAAATATGGAGAAAAAAATCTTGCTGACCTATAAACAACTTAACTTTGCAAAAGATTAATGATAATGTCTGAATGGTATATAGTTATATTTCCCATAAATCCAGAATAAAATATGTCCAATATTTTTTTTAACACAAAATTCTTATTTAACAAAATGAAGAAAATATTTTCAATGAACTTTGAATTGTTGAGCACATATGACAAAAATAGTAACATCATCGGAAAGGCTTATGTGAATGACACAAAGTTTGGCTCTGTGTGTCAGATACTGTTTGTCTGATGTAGATTTTAGATAAAATTATAATTTGATTCTAGTCAATACTCTGTCGCCTTTGGAAACGTTTGGTAGATTCAGACCTTGGAAATTCCAGCGTCTTGCTCCTTGGAAGAAAAATATGTAAAAAAAAAACAGGGATGACTCAAGACTTTTGCACGATGCTGTAATTCTGAAACTATTTGCTCTTCCAGTTTTGTACAGAGTGCTGAATCCTTCCACATCTTTACATTTGGAAGTTGCATTGAATCCTTTTTGGAAATCAGGTTGTAGACGACCGGATTCTGATTCAAAACTTAACCTGATGAAATCGTCTGTTCTACTATTTCCTTCATGCTTCTCGCTACAGACTATAAAATGATCCCGTTAACTTTCTTAGATGTCAGCTCCCGTCTCAGGAGTACCATGCAGTGTTGGAGCATCTGACAGGCTGATTAATGTATAGTATGTCATCTTCTCAATATAGCAACAGGCCCACACATAACAGGCCCTCCTGCTTTTTTAGTGCTGTGCTATTTTAAGCCTGAACACTTGCTTATTAGGAATAAAGTCTGTGTCTTTCCATGGTCGAGGTTTATGGCAGGCAGTGCGTTATGAAACATAATATTTTACTCAGGTCTGATTTTTTCTTTTCTTTTTTAGAGTCCAAGAAAAACTGTTGATATAGAAAGAAGTTGTATGAGTAGCAAAGAGATGGAGACAGCCCAGGACTGACAGTTTGATAATATGCTGTTTGTGACGACAGACTGGGAGAGTTTCTTTATGGAAAATAAATGTCTGTAATGTGTAAATGATATTTTGTCTGAGTTAGATTTCAGCCTTTGTGACAAATAAAAGTATGTGATTGGATTAAGCATTAATATCTCTCCTGTGAAGTCTATTTTAGTATTGATTTTACACCAACATGACAGTCTGCTCTTTTCTAGGGTTTGTACTTGACTCTATGCTGTGTGTGTTTTTGAGGCATTTTAAGAGTCTTTATTTTAAGGGTTTTTTAGATGTAAAATGTCCACGTAGTCAGGCCACTGGCTGCCCAGTGGGTGGCAAGTGACACATCAGTGTAGTGATTTATGTGCAAGTATACCATCAACACTGACACAAATACAAGACAGCAGCCTTTGAATAGCTGTCCACTGTAGTGACCACTATGGCTTGACTTCTAAAGGTAATTATCATCTTGACTGTTACAAGTGATACGTTTGTCATGTTGTCACGTGTTATTGTGCAATAAATGTTTATTTTCTGTTGTTTTTTTCCCCTCAGTTGTTTCTAAGGAGATGCATTTAAAACTGGATTTCATGTTACATGATGTGTTTGTGTAATCTGGTCCAGTGTCTTTGTTTTCAGTCTGTGCCAAGGAAATTATTGTTACTGTAATCACTTTGGTAAAATGGAATATAGATAATTAGATCACATGCATACCAAACTTTGATGCCGTGGCATTCAACAGTCAGGGCCGTTAGGGAATGGCAGGGAGCATAACGCTGTATTTTCCTTCTACTCTGTCCTATGAGAAATCTTCCAACTCATAAGTGGGCGTGGCTTTTCTATTACCAAAATGGTCATGCTGCTGGAAAGTGCAACACAACATCAAAGATTATTTTTATTGCAACTGTGAAAGAAAATAGTGTCATTGTCACTGCTAAAAATAAACTTGTAAACTAATCTTTAGGTTCTTGTTCTGTTTTTATTTTATTTTTAGTGCTGCACAAAGTTGAGTGATAGATATTACACAGACGTGTTCTTAGGTATGTCATTCATTTGATTCCATTCATCATTCCGCATGTAGACAGTCCCATTTTGTTACATTTGTGTAAGATCATTTTAATTCGTTGTAGAATCTAAGTGGTGCTTTTTGTCCGCTCTAATAGAAAGCTTTTTTTATTTTTATTTCTTTTGCCGATGCCCGTGATGCCGCCCCCCACCACGATGCCGCCCGGGCAACCGCCCGTGTCGCAATTTAAGATTACTTTTACTAAAGGACAAGCTTCAAATCTACTTTAAATATTTCTATGTTACCTGTTATGTTGCTTCTATTCTGGCATATTTTGGATGAAAATATTGTACTTTGTATATCATTCTAGTTATGTTAAAAACCTCTGTTTCGTCTATGGAAACATTATATATATAAAGCTATCCAGCACCATAGACATAATGATCTGCAATGATTCAATAATATAATGTAGATTCTGAAAAATGCCATTCTACGTAATGAGTACACTTACTTTAGGCAGTTTAAGTAACTTGTGCACAACGTAGCTTTTCATGATTCTTGGTCTGTGACCCGGTGTTTTGGACTCTCTGTTTCTCTCATTTAATGTTTTTGTGTCATGCTTCTAAGAAGAACTAAAATTAGTTCTTTTTGTCGTTTTTGCAGTCTTGAGTTGTGACACATTTCCGGTTTGGTTTCTTTATGTTTTCTCATGTGTTTGGTGACATCTGGTGGCCAAAAATATGAAGAGCAGCTTGAATCATTATGATTGCCCAGTCTGCAGAGCCAGCTGATAGCTTCTGTTTAGTATGGCGTTATTTTTGAGAGTTGAGTTAAACGCGCACGGGCAGAAATGTTGAGAGCGCGAGCAAGACATTGCGAGCGAGCGCAAATGCAAAAACTGAGCGAGAGGGGCTGCTATTGTGTGTGTGTGGATAATAGCCAACACTGGAATACAGTTTTTGCACGCAGGAATGAATTTTGTTCACTCAAATTTAGCTTTTCGTCGCTCAAAATAAATTTCTCCTCAAAATGCAACACTTGCACTTGCAAATTTTTTACGTGCGCTCAGAATAGTGGCACAACTGTTCTGTGTGATACTGAGCTCCTATTTTGGTGCTTTGAACTTGCATTTTGGGGGGGTGAAAAAATGATGTTATGTCCTGTTGATTAATAAATGTATGCTTGTGCTGTAAGGTCCCTGCCTCCACATGGCTTTGTAATGGACCGGTACATTTACATGTATAGTCTATTTCTTATTTATGTTTTGGACCTGTGGGTAAAATTGCTTATGAACTGGTGAAATAAAAACATAACACATTATGTTATTCTGTTTGAACTCCTCTCTTCCTCACTGGTTCAATCTCTGTCATTGTGTCACACACCGGTCTGCTATTTATCACAACACAAATCCCACCAGTGATTCACTTTCTTATAAACCACAGAATCAGGTCCCTGAGTGACGTAGATCACTGCTTCGATACCGAGCTCAGTTGTTTAGTAAATGACCTGTATTTGTGTAGCCAGAAGGCAACGGGTGAAGTGTCTTGCCCAAGGACACAATGTCCGAGCCGGGGCTCGAACTGGCAACCTTCTGATTACAAGACGAACACCCAACTCTTGAGCCATGATAGTATGAACTGACAGTTCTGTGTGATTGGGCTACCCTGTTGTTGTGCTTTGTTTTTCATTTTTTGTGTTGTTTGTTTGTTTGTTTGGGTCAGTGTATCTATTTGAATAAATAATTGTTTTGTTTAAGCATGTGCCACGGTCTCCTTTTGCCTGTGACATCTTAATGTTTGTAAACATATTCAATAAAAATGACAATATAAATAATAATATACAACACAATCGTATAATAAGTTGGGGGTGTGCTGTGAGGTTGGACTGGTACATTTATATATAATATATAAAAACTTATACATATAGTGTATATTTTATTTATGTTTTGGGGGTAGAATTGCTTGTGAACTACTAAAATAGAAACAGCACATTTATTGTTATTATGGTTATTCTATTTGGTTTTTATTTAGGAATGACAGCGCGTCCTCTCTTGCTGGTTTGGGGGGTTTTTTGCACAAAATCACTGTGAAATTTTTTGCTAATTATTCACTTCCTTATAAATAATTGAATCAGGTGCTGAAGCTGTGATACACTGAATAAAGCTTCGGACGTCACTGATCACGTGACCCTGGCCAGACGGACCAAACCTCGACACAATGCTTCTGTTTTGGTGTTTCTTTGACACGTGTCAGAGCTTCAGCTTCAAACGGTCCATCTTTAGCCATCTGTACCTGCTGCCTCATTAGATAAAGGTTTGTTTCTGTTTATTAGAATCTGTCGTGAAGCATTTTAGGTCCAAATTCCACACATATTATGACAAGCTTAGAGTCCAAGTACATTTCCAGAGATATGAGCGGATGAAGCTTTGTGGCGGTTATGTGAGGTTTCTTCCTGATTGTACAAAAAACGATTCACAGACAATCCTGTCAGTGACATCTAGCGATCAGCTGCAATAAACAGTCAGAGGCAGATGTTGTCCAAGATAATGATTAAGTCTAAGGAGCATGTTAAGTGACAGACTGAGATGACCCAAAATGCACCACTGAACAACACAGGAAATTATTCCTGCCTGTCGCTCTGTCCGTGTACGACTCCTCCATCTAATCCACAGTAAACAGTGCAATAACTGAACCATTTTGCACGAGCTCTACAGTGAAAATAACGTTTTACAGTTTAGAGCATTTTTTTTAATCTCTGTGATATTCTGGACATTTATGATTGAACTATTTGTATATGTTCGATCTATTTCTTTTATTTTGTAACTTTGTTATATGTTGTATTATTTAATTTGGTTATTATGATTCTGTAGAATTATTTCTGCAGATTCTATAGAATTATGATTCTGATATAGCAGAAATGATTCACACAACTCATTGATTGCAGCTCCACTACAAAAGCAGTAAATAGTGTTTTAAACAGCTGTGTTTAAAACACTATTGAAAATGTTACAACATTTTGAAATGTAAATTTACTAACAAAATGTTTAACACTAAAACCACCAAGTGGTCATCAGGAATCAAAACAACTACTGTGGCATGCTGGGTTGACTAGCAACACTTATTGTTTACAGACACATAAAGGCTCTGTAACATAAGCTAAATGTGAAAAACAAATGCATAATAAACTGCAGTTAAAAAAAGATTAGACGACTGTAGACCTGAATGGGTGATGCAAAAAAGTATTTAAACCATTGTAAATGGCTTGTTGTCCTATAGTCTGCCAAACATGTCTGTCATGAATGGTATCGAGTCATTTTGAGATGTCACGGGAGTGGAACGGACTCAGGCGCAGACCGAGGTAGCACAGTTCAACGACACTTTATTAATCACACTGGTGCACTATATACACGTGAGGGGGGGGACACCAGGGTCCCGGGGATCAATAGGCTGGGGAGACACACTTCTTCGCACTCGCTCTGCTCCTCGTCCAAACAGTCTCCACACAAGCAGCTCACTCTCCCACTCACGGGGTCCAGGGGTCACAAAAGGGCTGATCCAGGTAAACCTGTTTACACAGACGAGGGTAAGTCGAAGGCAAACAGTAGAATTGCAAGGAAGCCAGGCAATACTAACGAGAGTTACTCAATATTCCACCGACGATTAGCTCAGAGCCCCAGCCTTAAGAGCCAGAGAACTGCAATTCGCTCAAGATCAGCTGCAGGTGCGTGGACCAAGGGCAGGAGCCCAATCAGAGCTCCGCCCAGGCAGACAGGTAGGAGAGAGAGAGCGAGAGAAAAACAACAAACACTTGTGGCCACACTGGGCTGGCCGGGGAGGCACAGGGACCATGACAGTGGAAGCTGCAATCAGTTTTGGCAAAGTGCCTTTTTTTTCTATCCTTCATTTAACCAGGTATAAATGTTTACTGAGGTTAAAAATGTTTTTCTCATGAAAGATCTGGCCAAAAGGAAAGCATACATTGCAGAAACAAAGATAACATTTCATTAGGGAGTTTTGAGGGTCCTGCGCAGTATCTTAGCTGTTCCTAGGACTGCGCTCTTCTGGACAGAGATCTTGGGTATTGTTCCTGGGATCTGCTGGAGTCACTGCCCTGAGCGCTCCGATTACCACACTGTTACCTTCACCCTCCACATCTTCTCAAGTTTTTCTTTTAACTCTTGGTAACTCGTGTTCCTTCTTCCTGATGTTGCTGTCATTTGGTATCGTTACATCGATCACTACAGCCGTCTTTCTTTGCTTGCCCAACACCACATTTGTTTAGCCACCACCATTTTGCCCGTCTGTATCTGGAAGTCCCACAAGATCTTAGCTCGGTCATTCTCCACCACCCTTGGGGGCGTCTCCCATTTTAACCTGGCAGTATTCGGCACAGATGTTCCTGTACACTATGTCGGCCACTTGGTTATGGCGCTCCATGTATGCCTTGCCTGCTAGCATCTTGCACCCTGCTGTTATGTGCTGGATTGTCTCAGGGGCATCTTTACACAGCCTGCAGGTGCAGGTTGATCACAATAGTGATGTTAACTGTCATCACTTCTGGTTTGTCTGAGCAGTTGGCCTAGCGAAGAGCCGCAACAACAAAGAGTGAAGTGTGTGAAATTGCCGTTGTGCTACATCCACAATTTAATGGACGTCATTGTTTTTCTTGTGACATTACCAATAAGTTTGATGTGTCACATGGCCCTCTTCCTATTGAAAAAACAAAAGTTGTATCCAAAATGACCGACTTCTAAGTGGCCACCATGGTCACCGCCCATCTTGAGGAGTATGTATGTATTATTCTAGGGTCTACCATACCAACCCGTTCTCACTCCCAAAGCGTAACATTTTACGCTAGGTGACAAATCGTCACCATATTACGTTTTCGGCTACCCACCACGTTCCTAAATGACGACCTCGGAAAAAGAGGAAATATGAGAACCGTCTGGACTGAACCTACACATGTTCGCTCTTTTTCTTCAAATCGCTTAGAAACACGCTATTTAACATCATTAAAGTCCTGGTTAAGGTCAGGAATAAGGTTATGGTTAGGGCTGGAATACAGGGCTGGAACGTCTATTACCGCGGGAGCGTCATTGCACTGGATTCCAGCCATAACCCACCGCGTACCATAAGAACGCCGAAGGTCTCCTTTCGCGTTCCTCAGGAACGCCGCGGGACGTGACAAAACGTCGACATGTTACGCCTCGGGAGTGAGAACGCTCTGACCTTACAATATAAAGCGCCTTGAGGCGACTGTTGTTGTGATTTGGCGCTGTGTAAATAAAAATGAATTGAAATTTAATTGAATATATGGACTGTTGTTTTGACCATTTCTGCACAATGAATAAAAACAAGCAAAAACATATCAAACACATAAAGCTCAGACTTCTAAAAGATCTCGTCCAACTCCAAGTAGTTTGGATAACTCACCTACATTCCTGCTGATCCAAGTCCTTGAGAGGTGAGTGACATTTTATTGTCCATTGAACAAAAACTGAATTCAACAATAGACTTTCATTGATCGAGCTATTATACAAAGAACTTCAAGCTCTGCGTGAAAGCTTCGAATTGTATCGACTTACAAATGTGCAGCATGAGGGACAATCTGATTTTCTCCAGCATCAAAGAACAAATAAACAAAGATCCTGAACAGCTGATCAAGGACTTATAACATTGAAACTTTTCAGCAATATGTACAAAGACTCAGAAGTCAGAAGAAATCATCAAACAATGGCCCTCTACCCATAATCACAAAATTTGAAAGATTTAAGCATAAACAAATGGTACAGCAACAAGGGAAAGAACTGAGAGGAACAAATTACCGACTAAATGAACATTTTCCACAGGAAATATATGAAAGGAGCAAGAAACTTATCCCAGTCAGAAAGATGAAGATGACAGAAGGAAAGAAAGCCGTGATAATAGCAGACAAACTGTACATAGACAGTAGATTGTACTGGGACAAAGATGTCACACCCTGGCTGTCTTTACCAAAAGAACTGTCACTGTTATTTTTGCCTTTATTTGTTTGTTTCCTCACTTGTCATTGCCGCCTGTCACATGCTTTTC
The DNA here is from genome assembly GCF_000239375.1 of Pundamilia nyererei. Classification (NCBI taxonomy): domain Eukaryota; kingdom Metazoa; phylum Chordata; class Actinopteri; order Cichliformes; family Cichlidae; genus Pundamilia; species Pundamilia nyererei. Next base: position 89,874 of record NW_005187719.1, read on the forward strand.
TTTCATTTTCTTTGACATTGTTTACTTTACTATGTAAATGTCACAATCTGTGGAAGCAGACTGTGTGGAGTGAGGAGGTGGACCCAAGTCCAGACACGCAAAACGAAACTTGATTTTAACAAAGGGTGAGCCGTTTATTGGAGGCTGATAAAACAGTACAAAAACAAAGGCGACACGAAACAATAACCTATACTGGAAGAAGTCTAAACATGAAAAACCCTGAAACATAAACATAGAAACCTGAAACATGAAGACTTCATAAACCTGGAAACGTGGCGTGACATTACAGGTAAGCAGGCAAAACAGATGAACGGACAAAGAATGACAGGAGCTCAGAGATTAAATACCCACAGGAGGTGATCAGGGAAGTGGAAACACGTGGGGAATCAGCTGATTCAAATAAACATGATGGGAAGTGAAACTAAACACACTGAACATGGAACAAATGACCTCTTCAAAATTAAAATAGGAAACATTACAGGACGCAGACATGACCACACAAACCTGATGACACAGAAAATGCAGACATGAAACACATGACGGACTAAGACACGCAGACTTAATATGACAAACTGAGGAGGAACACACACACTGTAAATACACACACAGGAAAAAGGGGATTGGAGATGAGACAGACGAGGTAACCTAGGGAAAATAGGAGCTGAACTTAAACATGAATGATAAAAACACTCAAAACGCTGGGTCACATGACCCAGGATCATGACAGTAAAACAATCCTCCTCTTCATCAAGTTTGCGGACGACACAACGGTGGTGGGTCTCATTAGCAACAGGGATGAGACCGACTACAGAAGTGAGGTGAGACGCCTGGCCACGTGGTGTGCTGACAACAATCTCTCT